>NW_006239310.1:398409-413962 GCF_000226075.1 Solanum tuberosum | reverse complement strand
ATGAAAGTTTAGTATCGCAACAACAAATTCGACCAAAGTTAGGGTATTTTTCATACCCTTATCCCTTTAAAATAATAAATATTATTTTTAATTGAATCATAATCGTTTTGCTGAATTGTTGATGCACTTGAAATACATTATATGATGTGTTTGATTTTTTGAACAAAATGAAAAGAACACAAATGGTCATCAGGCTAAAGGTTTATTGTAGCAAAGTCGTAGAAGTAAATTTTGTATAAAAAATATAACTTTTAAATATTTATCATACATAATATTCATCGAAAATTCATCTATTCAATGTAGAAAATTGAAATAAATTGCAACACAAGACAAAAGAAAAATTTTAAATTTGTATTGCAATTACGCACAAACATTAATTTTTTTATTAATCACTATTAAGTACTATAATTGAAGATTGATATCTCAATTTAGGAAATTATAAAGGTGGAAGATAAAAGATTGACGTAGAACCTCACTTTGGTCATGATTATCATTTATCTTCTTCTTCTTTTTTGAAATTTTTTACTATCTTTTGATTTATAAAATCTGCAAAAAAAAATAAAAAATGTTTTATTTATTTCTCTCGTCACCATTATTACAATTTATTAAATAGTAAATATTTTTCACCTCTCCTCGTCATTACTACTACTACAATTTACTTTTTTCCACCTTCTATTTTTATAGTTTTTTAAAATAAAATTTTTGTTGATCTCTCCTCATTATTATCATAATTAATTATTCTTATTCAAAAAATTCTCTTTTTCCTTAATTGTTTTCTTTCCTTTGATTTATAATTTCTTTTTAAAAAATAGATCTTAAATATTTTATTTATCGTTCTCTGCACTATTGGTACAATTTATTATAATTACTTTTTTGTTTTTTCTCGTTGCTATAAAACATTTTTTTTAATTCTCCTTTTGTTGTCTAAAGAAAATCTTATTTATTTCTTCTCCTTATTATCACTATTATTAATTTTTTTTTATTATTATTTAAATAAATTCTTTTCTTTTCTTTTAAATTTTTCTCTTGATATATATATATATATATTGACCAAGAATTTAAATTATCCTTTTTTCTCCTTTTCTTGACTTTTTTTTTCTTATTTATATTTATGTTTAAAAAACTCAAAAGAAGTTATAAATAGTATCTTAATTAGTAGTAATTGTTTAACATATTTATAGTACACACCTTTATATTATGATTATGATAAATATATTTACCTTATTTATCTATGTTCTTACCATTAATACAATTTATTATTTTTCATCTCTCCTCATTATTACTATAATTTATTATTATTTTAAAATTCATTTTCTTACCTTCTATTTTTATAGTTTTTTAAAAATGAAAATTTTATTATCTCTCCTCGTTATCAAATAAAACAAAAATTGAATTTACCTGAAGGAGTAAATCTGCTCTTGCAATAATTCTTCCATTTTGTCAATTTACCTTCAGAATTTGTGCTCTCCAAGCTAGTTTTATTTGTACAAACAAAGCAAAAATCTATCTAAGGTAGTAAAACTTTTCAAAAAATTAATTTACCTGAAGTGGTAAATCTTCTCTTCCAATGATTCTTCCATTTTGTCAAGTTACTTACAGATTATGTGATCTCCTACATTATTTTTTTATACTTTTTTAATTGGTTGATTACAAAACTGTTACAACTGTTCATTTTCTATTGCAACAATAAAATATATTCTTTATGTTAAAACTTTCATTATCCTCTTTAATTGTAGGTTAATAGATGCATTAGAGGTATTTACTAGATTATTATATCAGGAAATGAATTTAAAAAATCAAAAAATTGAGGAAAAAGATAAAATGAAATGGTGGCCAGAGAGAGATGCCACATCTTCTTTAAAAATTATGATAGTTTATTTTTTTGAATTCATGTAACAAATTATTCATAAAAGGATAAACTTTATCTTTTGGACAAATAACAGTGAGAAATACTAATTAGGTATATCAACTCATGGTGTTCTATAATGAAATAAATTAGCATAATTAAAATTTTGTTATAAATCCATTGAATAGTAGATTGTCCATTTAGTTTATTCATGAACTAACATTCATGTATGTGTGTTCCCAAGGTGATATGAACCTTTTTGGGATAACAATGTATCTAATTTGGCATTCATCATGGTGGCCTTTGAAGTGATTTCTCTACTTATAAATAGAGATATTATTCTCCATGTATGATACACTTGAATAAGAAGAAAAGTTTTCTCCTTCATCTACTTATCTTGTCTTCTTCTCTTTATAATTATATTGTTTTGGGCTTAATTTTATAGCACGTTATCAGCACGAAGTTCTAATCACTTTATCATTTCAAGATTACATTTTATTTGCTCTCCGAAATAAGGTAAGTTATTTATGTTATTGATTGTTGAGGTTGTGTTGATTTATTATTTTTTCAAACAAGGTGAGTAACTAGTATTATGTATTTTTCATATTGTATATTTGAACCTATTTTATGCTCTCTTTATGATTGTGCTCATTGTTGTCATTTTGAGCAATTCGTTGGTTAACATTAAATATTACTTTGGCTATTTCATAAGCTAGTTGATGTTTTTTTAGATGTGTGTGGAACACTAAGGGTACATCACATGTAAATTGGAACAACAGTAAGCAATTTTATTTTAGTGTGATAAATATTTTTTAGTATGAAACTATACAATGAAATCATTTTTGAGTTATTCATTATAAATAAGAATAAATTGTAAAGGAATATAGTAAATGACAAAGTCGATCTATTTTGGAGTTGATAAATGTATTCAATTATTTTACGGCTTATCTGCGTGTAATTTATTTATTATTTATAGTGAGAATTTTCTAGCCTCTTTCTGTGTCAATAAATTGATGACGCAAATAAATGGTTTGGTGCATTGAGTATTATTTTTATTGGTTCATACTAATTGAATAAGAATGACCTTTGACCTATTATGTCATTGGATGAGGGTAAACGGTGGATTTAAGTTTCATCAATTCAAGAGGGTAAGACATCATATTAATGTCTCGATGCACCACAATATTATAAGATATTGAGTTAAGATTCTGATGTACCATGATGATAAAGTATTTGGTTTGAGTTTCTAACATACCTTTATAGGGACAAGACATTGAGTTTGAGTCTCAATGCACCATAGTGATGATATAATGATGACTAAGGTAAAAATAATATATTTTTGATGAAAAGTCATGAAATTCCTCCCAGTGAATTTGCTCCACTCCCTGAAGAGAATGTGATAGTAGTATATGATAACTTTGAAATATGCCCAATTGATTTGCTCCATTCTATTGTATGAATGTGGTAGAAACTAATAATAAGTTTGAAAGAGGACAAATGATTGAATGTATGAATAAGGGCATAGAAGGACGACATAATAATAATAGTCATCATTGTGGTGAAAAGAACACTATGAGTTCTCAAAATAATCCTTCAAAATGTAAAGGTAATTTTTGTCATCAAAATAATATGAAAGGTCATTGGACATGTGGTTCTCGTATGACCTAATAATTTGGTAATTTTATAAACCCTCCATCAAAATAAAAAATAAAATAAAAATGGTGGTGCACTTTACCTTTCAAAGTGATGTTGAGGTGGGTCATGTAAATATGCCAAATATATAGGTATGACACGTATAAATGGTTATGGTCAACTCATGAAGAGATTGTGACTTGTAATAAGCATCGTGAATGTTTGCCCATTCTTGACAAATGAATGTGTCAAAATATGGGGAAAAAATAATATATATATATACACACATATTCATGTATGGTTGAAAATATGCCACAACTCACCTCTACGAGAGGTTTGAGAGAAATAAATAAACTTTATTTGGTATGATTGGTCAATGGTCGTGTACGTTTATACGTCATAAATATTATGGTAAGTTTATTGTGAACTACCGAAAGGGCAAACGAAAGAAGTAATTCTTGCCTATAAAGGTTGTGGCCATGACCAAATAATATTGTTGTGCGATTGTAAATTTGTCATTGGTTGGGTACCTATAGTACGACAAAAGTAAAGTAAGAAACATGTCTTGCCTGTAATAATTTTGACCATGACAATAATAATATAATTTTCTCCTTGAAGGAGATATTCACCATACGGATGGTGTCATGGAATATGTGATAGTACACAAAATTAATTGTAAGCTCTAAGAGTTATTGTGTTATTATTGGAGAAATAATATTGGGATTGTAGTAAGTCTCAAAAGAAACTTTTTAAGTTTCGGATGAATTGAAAAGAAATATTGAGACTATAAAGTATGAGAAGATTTAATATCTTCAGATTACTACAACCAAAGCGGATTATGAATATTTATGTAAAAGGTTACTCGCCTTTTCATCTTGTTTGTTCTATACAAGAATGAGCATGATGATGGAATCACATGCAAAAGTAAACTATAAGTTTACTGGAATAAAAATTAGTTGGCAAAGCCGATTGACCATTTCGGTTAAAATATGATGCAAAAGTAATTGAGAATTCACGTGGCTATATATTGAAGAAATAAAAAAAATTCTTCAAGAATTCTCATGTATTTCTTGTACTCACGATTAAATTATCATTGTATCAGCTAAGGTTGAGATTGTATTCCCTGAAATTTTGGAACATTTAAAAGGTGAATATGGGCTCGTTCACCTGTCATATGGGCCATTTGTAACTATATAGTTTTAATAGTTGCATCTATGGTATGGTTCCATGTGTGTTGCTATCAACTTACAAATTGGTTTTTGTAAGGTTGTTTGCTTGAATTGTTAAATCAAGAGCATAATTTCAAAGTATAAAATATATACAGATAATGCTGGTTGGTGTAGCATAAATTGTATGCGTCCAATTATAGCTAAATCATTGGCAATGAGAACAAATCTCCCAAAAGAAAATTGGTATGAGATAAATTTATTTAACATATAGTAACACTTGTATGCATCAAGCCAATAAGGTTCTCCTATCAAAATAGGTTCAGCATCAGGAACCAAATAATTTTCATCTAAAACGTTGCATGTGCGATTGTGATTTTAATTGTTCTACCACGCACAAAGATGAATTCCCAAATAAGGTTGAGATGAATGTTAGATTTTCTAGCATTAGGGGAGAGATGATTGACAACTGAAAATTATGTGTGAGATGAATTATGAATTATCTAGATCCTCATTAAAAAAATGTGAACTTAAAGTTCAAGGGATAATTCATTTGCATAATGTTGTAAATCTATTGTCAGATGAATTTACTGACACTATGTTATAGTTCAGTTGCAAATGCTCTAATGAGAAGTCCTTGAAGGATAATGTAACAACCCGGAAAACTAGTGGGTGAAACTAGAGCCTAACGAGTTTCTTTTGAATTTGTTGTGGGGTTTGAAGTTGTAAAATGTCTTCCCGAGTTTAGATTGAGGGGTTTATGGGTTAAATGTCAAGGTACGACTCCCCAAGGACCAACCAAGGGTCCTTGAGGAGGACCCTAAAGCCTAACCCCCAAAGCTCCCCAAATCTGCCCTTGTTGCCAAAAAGTTGTGGGCTATGGATAGGACCTACGCCCTGTAGGTCCATCCACGCCTCATGGGCTTGCTCCGTAGGTCAAGGTCCTAGATGAAAATTTCCACACCCAAACCACCGATAGTCAGTACGGCTCGTGGACCCATCCACGGTCCGTGGGTGGGGTTTCGTAAGTCCCACTTATAATGCTGTCAAGTCTCGACCAATCAAGGGGTCATTTAAGTATATCGTTTTTAATTAGTTTTATGTAGGGGTTGTTTAATATAGTATTTATACATATATATAAAGTATTTTAAGTCATTAAACACCCTATTAACTCATTATATCTCAAGACCCCAAATTATAACCACCCCTCCTCTCCAAATATTCTCTCTAGAAACTCCATTGAAAAGCCATAACAAGGTCAAGCTTAGGGTTCAAGGAGCAACCTTTATTCTTCAAATTTTGTGTGGAAATCTTCATAAGGTATGGTAGTATTCATCCTTGATTAAGTTTCATTCAAGGAGCCCTTTCAAAAGATGATTTCAAGTTTCCAAAATCCCCCAAAAACCTAGGGTTTCAATCTATGTCATGGGTCTTCCTAGACTCGTTTCATGATTGTGGAGTCTTGAATGTTATATGTGTTCCATAAATTTCCTTGTCCCATAGAGTTACTCTTGTTAACCTTGGTAGGGTTTGGATGTATGGTTGTTATACCTCTATTATTTTTAGAACCCGGTAAGGTTATAATGAGTCTTCGGGATGCTTTGGGTTTGTTTGAAAGGAGTAGTATTTGAGGTTTTAGTAAAGGGGCTTACTCCCAAGGGGTAGATCACGTGCTTAGATAGAAAAATTGATTGAGAGTCCCGATATCCTCATCCCTTCCTTCTATTCCTATTCTAGCTTGAGACCAAGAGTTCCAATTTTTGTGCTTGTTTTATGTTTTGGAGTCATGAATGTGTTAGAAAAATTCCCATGACCTACTTATGTTATGCATGTTCTTGAGAAAATTCTTGTTTTGTATAAAAATGAGTTTTCATAATTTATATGTTTCTCATGTTGTGGTGCATTTTGGTATGATGATGGCATATTTGACTTCATGAGATGATTTGATGGACATGCTTTGTTATACTTTTGATGAAATGGCATATTGGCTCCATAATGTTGTGTTGAGCTTTCTTTTAATTGGAAAAGATAGTTCCTCCTATGATTATGTGATTGAAGATGTTTAGTTCCTTCTTGGTGTAATTACATGATTCTAGTATAATCAAACATGTATCCTTGATTAACCTAAGGGTCTATAGTGTAATTTATATAGTCTAGTGTTATGTCATGAAAGAGGCAAATTGAGGATTTAGATGTGACCTTTCAAGAATGATGAACTTCTTTATGAATTGCCTTAGATTAGATGACCTAGACATGTATTGCTTAAGGGTAAAGCTTCAAGACATGAATTGATTTGATTAGGGCTTTATGAGGTATCATGGTTGTGTAGTATTGAGATTGAGTTTATATGTCTCCTATATGACTATAATTTATCAAGAATGAGGCATGTGGTTAGGTTACCTTGAGAACTAGGTATACATGATGAACATGTGATGCATTTCTTGAGAGTAAGGCTTGTAACATGAAAATGACTCCTAGGGCTTTAAGGGTAAAAGCTAAAATGAATAAACTAAGGATGTTAAGGCTTTAAGAAAGAAGCTATTATGTATGTTGAGGTGCATATGGAATTATTGTGAAAAGACTTCACTCACATGACCTATAATATGATCACATGAGTTTATGCATGAGGTAAATGATCTACTTGAGTCATGATTCTATCCATGTCTAATATAGTGAATGCTAGATGTGTTGACTTAACATGATCTATGATCCTTGAATGCAAGATACAAAGAGTATGTATAATTATGATATTATGTGCATGTTTATGAACACTTTGAGAGTGAAGTGTCTATGATGATAATGTTGTTATAGTGTCATTGGAAGGACAATCACACACACACCCATGCATGAATATGACTATGATGTGACTAAGGTGTTGATTGTATTATTGAATCTTGATATTCCCCTTATCTAATGTACTAATTCTAGATGTTTGGGTCGAGTTGATTCCTATCCCTTGAAGGGTAAATATTATGAAGGTTTGTACATGTTGACAAGAATTGTGTATGAACTCATGATTCACTTAGAAAGTGAAGATCCTATGACTATAGTGTAATTGTGGTAGTTGTTGAAAGGTCATTCTCCCCTTACCCTTACACATGACTATGCATGAATTGTCTAGGACAATGATAATGTTGTTGTGTTGATTGAAAGGCTATTCTCATTAACACTATGAACATGATGTGAAAGGTTTACTCACATATTAATGATTCTAAGGTTGAAAGGCTATTCTCACCTAATGAATCTATGAGCTATATCATGATGTTGTATTGGATTGAGTGTTAAGTCACCCTTCCATCAACATGAACTTAAGTAAAGACTTAACATGAACTTAAAAGGAATTATGCTTAGCACCGAGTGAATATGAAAATGAGATGACAACTTTTACGCCAGTTAGTCCGGCTTCCCAATGGGTTCCTTTTACGCCAGTCAGTCCGGGTTCCCAAAACAGTTATCTCATGAGATGGAAACCTTTTACGTCTGACAGTCTGGGTTTCTAGTAGCAAACTCCTTATCCCATAACTCTATGCCCACATAGGTTCTTAGCTAATGGATCCACCTAAAAGCTAAACATGTTAGTTCTACCTAAGGCAAGTAGGACACCTCTTTTCGGTGTGGGGCATGACACCGGATTCCATGTAGCTCACATGGTCTATGTCGGTTAAAGCTATTTCCCTACGTTAACAAGAAATAAGAACAAGAATATGAGCAAGAACATGGGTTATTTACTATGGTTCCTCAAGAGGTTCTACTTAGTGTGAGTGGGGGTATGGGACTTCATTCATGCATTGTACAAGTAGGCTTTGAGAGTGAGCATGATAAGTTTTCCCTTATGACATGATGATTATGAGTTAATGCATGCTTTATTTTTTTTATGAACAAGAACATGAATATGAACATGAACTATACTTATGACTTCTTAATGAGCTTTACTTAGTGTGAGTGGGGGTATGAGACTTCACTTATACATTGCACAAGTAGACTTATAAAGGGGTTATGGTGTGGTTTCCTTATTCTATGAAAATATATGAATCTATGTATGCATGATATGGATGGTTGCTATGAGTGACTTTACTTACTACAAGATATGAACATGAATGTCTCCTTGTCTATGAGTGTTGGCTATGAATAAGGTCAAGGTATGTTATGCATGATCATAGCGGCCTAGAAGTGATACTTAGTGTAGATAGGATTATGGGATCCTATCTATGTATTGCACAAGTATAACTTACGGTTGCTTATGTGATAGTTCTATTATGATGATATGATCTTGGTATGTAATTATGTATGTGAACTATGTCTTGTGAAGATTGGAGTATGCATTATGTTGTGTTGGAGACTATGGTTGTGATTATGATGATATCCTTTATACTATGATGAATTGTTCATGATTTGCCTTATGAGCTACTTTCTCAAATTATTTCAAAGATGATGTTCAAAAGTGGCATATAACATGGTTTCAAATAAAATGTCACTTTTATGCATGTTTTAAGCATTTTCTATGCATGGCTTCCATACTTAGTACATTTTGTGCTAACCGATATTTCTACATTTTCTATAAGTGTAGGGTTTGGTGATATCAGATTCTACCCTCGTGGCTAGGACCATAGTAGATCAAGAAGAAGAAGATTGGTGAGTCCTCATAGTATTCGAGGGTTTGACCGTATGCCCTTTATGTCTTTCTTTTATGTTTTAGACTTATGTAAAGGCTATGTCCCTAAAATTGTATTCAAGAGTTTTAATCCAAGTATTATAGATGGTTTGAGACAAGGTGTTATAGACTCTCTCATTTTATAAAAGACTTCGATTGTAGAGAAAGTTTTAAATTTTCCGCATTTTTCCCTATGTTCTTATGTCATGATATGCTAAGGGTTTGTATGAGACCCCTTCGGGGTCAAGTAGGTCGTGTTACGTCCGGGGTGTAGGCTCGGGTCATGATAGATAAAGTCTATGATACGCTTGAAGCGTGATAGACCGATCGATTTCAAATATAAATCTCTTTAAGGATGGAGAGAAACAAATGATTAAGATGGTCGTGATAATGAGTCAAGTGATTTAAAGGAACACAACGACATAACACTTCATAAAACTATTAATAAAGATTCGGGTACCTGAAATGATGAAAAATGAAAAGATCTCGATAAGTTATGTCATATTGAAATCGATATCAAATAACCATCGACGATATCTTTGATATGAAGTAGTTCTCAGTTATATAAATGGGGATGAGGATATTAAATTCAAATTTGTCATATAATATGTACAGATAAATGATTGGCCAAATGAAATGCAATATTCAAGTATATTTGGTTTCACTTAGAAAAGTGTAACACTTCGTAAACTAGTAGACCTAGCTAGAGCTTGACGTTATGGTTAGAGCCTTGAACGTACCTTCCCGTACCTTAAAATTCATTTTTTAGTGTTAGAACATCAAGGTCTAAACCCCAAGGACCAACCCTAGGTCCTTGAGGAAAAGCCTCAAGGAGGCTGCCTGGCATTAACCCACGGAGGGTACCCACGCCTCGTGGTTAGCCCATGCCCCGTATATGGGAGTCGTGGGTCAAGCTTGCAAAAACCATCCCCAGAACCCCGATCCACCCTTCACCAGCACGGGTCGTGGGTCCATCCACGGTCCGTAGGTGAGGGGGTCGTAGGTCACACCTGAAAACTGTTTTTGGGGTTTCACTTAGGGGTATTTTTAGGTTTTCCTTTTTTAGTTAATGTTAAGTGACGTCATTTTACACTTAATTAAACATAGAGTGTTTATGTCCCTAAACTAAGTCATCTAAATCATAACTACCAACTTCCCAAATCAAAACCAATTTTCCCTAAAATCTTCTCTCTAGAACTCCAAGGAAGAAGAAGAAGAAAATCAAGTTAGCATTTGAAGTAGATGCCTTTTCCACTCAATTTTCTGAGGATTCTTCATCAAGGTATGGTAGTCTTTGATCCATGGATAGTTTTCATCCATGGAGTCCCTCCAAACTCAATTTCAAACTAGTAATTTACCCAAAAAGCTAGGGTTTTACTCCAAGCCATGGATTCCTTTTCAAAAATGTTTCTATTGATTTAATTACTATATATTATGATTGAATTGTTTTTTTGTTATGGTTTTATGATGAAATCTCCCAAGAATCCATGAAATCCCCCATTCCCCAATTTATGCCTTTGTAATGTGGATGACTTGATGAAGGAAGAATACTATGAGATTGTGCTTGTAGTAATTTAGTTAATCAAATCATGTTATTATCCATATCTAATTTTTTAATCTAGATGTGTTGGATGGAATGTGATCTTTGACCCAAGAGGGGGTAAAACATGAGAATTATACATGATTGTAGACTCACTGTATATGATTTATGAACATGATTATAATCTAATTCTTGTGTTGATTGAAAGTTCATTCTCATAAACACATAATGAACATAATGTGAGAGGTTTTCCCACAATATGATGATTCTAAGGTTGGAAGTCCATTCTCACCTATTGAATCTATGAGCTATTTTATGAATTGTGTTGGATGGAGTGTTAAGGCACTCTTTCATGCAAGTAAACTCAATTCAAGACTAAACATGTAATTACGGGAAGTAATGCTTAGTACCGAGTGGATATTGAATATGAGATAGAGGCTCTCCCGTTAAGTAAGGTCGGGTTTCTAAAGGTAATCTCATGAGATGGAGGCTCTCCCGTTAAGAAATGTTGGGGTTTCTAGTAACAATCTCCTTATCCCATAACTATGTTCCCTCATAGGTCTTTAGCTAGCGGATCCACCTAAAAGCTAATACACTTTAGTTCTACCTTAGGCAAGTAGGACACCTCTTTTCGGTGTGGGGACATGACACCGGATTCCATGTTAAACTCACATGGTCTATGTCGGTTAAGGCTTATTCCTAATCTAATCAAGAAGATGAATTATGAACTATGATTTCTCAAGAAGATTTACTTAGCATGGGTAGGATTATGGGATCTTACTTATGCATAGCACAAGTAGACTTTGAGGGTATTCATAGTACGTTTCCATTATGTTATGATGATCTATATGTTGAATATGCTTATGACTTATGCTTTCACACTAACTTTCATGATTATTCTCAAACTTGGTAAAGTGCATGCTCTTCAACTAAAATGTTCCCTTTTAGCATGTTTTCATGGTTTTGTGCATGACTATCATACTTAGTGCAATCTTTGTACTAACCCATATTTTTCTACATTTTCTCCAAAGTGTAGGTTCCGGTTCTTAAGGCGATTATCTCTTGGTTCAAGCTTGGATTGACTATTCTTCTTGCTTGTGGTGAGTCCTCATGATTCGAGGATGGGACATTTCATTTTGAGTTTCTTTTTAGTACTTTCTCTTTTCGGATTATGTTGTTGAGGCTGTGACCCTATTTTGACTCATGAATTGTAATAGATGGCTAAATGAGACAAGTTAGACTTCCGCTTTGCTTTTATGAAACTTTTGGACTAAAATGCATTTTTTACTCTTATTGTTCTATTACTTTATGTCATGATATGCTAAGTGGCTTACATGGAGCCCTTTCGGGGTTCTATGTGCCTTGTTACGTCTAAGGAGTACCCTTGGGTTGTGACAAAAAGTGATGTTTTGGACTGATAGTCCATAGATCAGGGTATAATGTCAGTGGGGTTCTAATAAATTATTATGCAATAGTATAATCGTAATATATCAAATATGGCTTGGGCCTTGAAGTATAAATATTTTTCGCAAAAGTCCTGACATTATTGGAGATGTTTTCTCCTATGGTTGATGCAATGAGATTTGTTTTGATCTGGCAACATATGAAAATTTTTAATGCATAATGAATAATTGTCATGTCTAGATAGACAATGAAGGTTATATAAAAATCATTGAAGCATTCAAGGTGCCTGAAGCATATAAAAGTTTTAAAGAAAATTTTCCAATGAAGCTTCAAGAATCCTTATATGGATTGAAATAATCAAGGAAGAAAGGGTAAAAAAATGACCCTGTATGTTCTTGCATCTTTATGAAAAAGGTCAGGATCTGAATTTTTTTATAATAGTTGTGTATGTTGATGACTTGAACATTATTAGCACTCTGAAAGAACTTTCAAAGGTTGTTGAGTGTTTGAAAAAGGATCTAAATGAAAAGATCTTGGTAAGCCAAAATTTTGTCTTGACCTACCGACTGAGAATTTGACAAATGAAATATTTCTCCATCAATCAACATACATAGAAAAGTTTTGATGTGATTTTACACGAATAAATCACATTCATTGAGTATCCCAATGATTATGAGATTGCTTAACATAAATAGAGATCCATTTTGACCTCAAGAGAAGGATGAAGAACTTCTTAGTGAGGAAACTCCATATATCAGTCTTTAGTCCATTGAGACACTATTGAACCTTGTTATATGTGATTAAATATTTTTTGGTGACTTTATTGACAAGATTTCGTTCCTCCCCAACGAGAAGACGTTGATATGACATCAAGGACAATTATGAAGTTATTCTACAAGACAAGAACTGCAAATGAAAGTGTCCATAATATGATTGTTGTTATGAACAAGTTGAATGAGTAATTTACTTATAACAACGAGGTCATGAATATAGGATTTTCAAGAATGTACCCGGCTAGGCTCTAAACCTCATAATATCCATGAAACCAGAAAATGATATATCAGGATGAGTTCAACAATACAATATCTTCGTGAATGTGATGCAATCACAAAGACACTATAAATATCAATATTTGAGAAGCTCGTATATAAGATTGGATGACATCATCACAAGAAATTAAGTCATGTTTTAATTATGGGGAGTATAATATGTGTTGCACTCTTTTTCCTCGACCGAGGTTTTGTCCCACTGAGTTTTTCCCGATAAGGTTTTTAATGAGGCAACAAATAACGTGTATTAAAAGATATGTGTACTCTTTTTTCTTCACTAGAATTTTTCCTAGTAAAGTTTTAACGAGGCACACTATCTATGGACATCAAAGGGGGAGTGTTATAAAATCCATTGAATAGTGGACTGTCCATTTAGTTTATTCATAAACTAAAATTCATATATGTGTTCCCAAGGTGACATGAACCTTTTTGGAATAACAATGTATCTATTAATTTGCATTGTTATCCCAAAAAACATATAACATGTTCTAGCGCTAGCCATCACTTGTACCAGACGAGGCACCCTACTGAGTGGGTTAACCCGCTGGAGCTGCTGAAGTTATAGACTGAGCTTTGTTACCTCCCTCTCGTTGACCCTGCCTGGTAGAAGGGCAATCATTCGACCTATGACCAAGTTAACCGCACCCAAATCACCATTCTCTACCAGTAAGACACTTGCCCAGATGGTTATTACCACACTTTGGACAAGATGGAAAAGTCTGATTACCTGAAGCACTGCCCTGAGACTTAGAGCCTGATGCCCTCCCTTTTTGATCATGTCGAATCCTAGGGGACAGAGCGCTAGCTGATGAAGGCGTTGGGGCTGTAGACCTCTGCTGAAACTATGAGCGATTTCCACCGCCTGACCTATGCTGAGAATGTTCATAGTTGCCCATTTTAGCCATTTCCTTGAGCTTATCTCCCTCAACCTGCTGAGTATGGGTCATTCTGGAGATATCCATAACCCCTAATAACATAGCATTCTTGCACTCGGTTTTCACTAGATGGGATACTCTAAACAAGAACTTGCCGATTTGTGCTCCCGGGTCGGCCACCATATGTGGAGCATGCTGGAGAGTTGAGTGAACTTTAGCCCGTATTCCTGGAATGATATCGACCCCTTCCTCAAGTTTATAAATTCTCAGGCCCTAGTTCCCTCAACTCTCTCGGGAAGAACTTGTCTAGAAAAACTCCAGTAAAATAGTCCCACGTCACAAGAGTTGCATTCACACCCATGTTGTCTTTCCACGACGTGAAACAAATATGAGCCATATCCTTGAGTTGATAAGATGCTACTTCAACACTATCAGTACCAGTCACTTGCATTACCTCAAGAATCTTCTTGATCTCATCAATGAAATTTTGTGGGTCCTCACCAACCTTCGACCCTAGAAACTCTAGCGGATTCATACGAAAAAAATCTCGAACCCTGGTTGTAGCTCATCCACTAGTGGGGTTTGCAGTAACTAGGATGTACTGGTTAACCTGGTTAGCTACGGTCTAAGCCAACAGCTGGATCACATTATGAAACTCTGCATTTGTAACCTCATGATCCGAGACTGGAGAAACTGTGTTAGCATTGCATGTGTTAGCTCTGCGAGGATGCATGATCTGAAACGCATAACAACGGATTGGAAAGGAGAAAATGAATCACACTCCATCACACGATAAAGATAGCAAAAGAGGTGAAGTTTTTCTTAAAATACCTCGTAGCCTCCCCCTTATAGGTTTGGCACGCTTCATAGCCATGAAAGAGACTCAACTTAGTACGAATTTTAGACACCCTAGGACTCTTGAACCTGATGCTCTGATACCAAGTTTGCCACGCCCCGAGGCTAGCCCCTAGACGTAACATGGGACCTAGGGTCAAAAGTAACCCCAAGCTAACCCTGAATTTGGCATATCACAAGCATGCTGGAATAACTCTAACCAAGCGGAAGTAGTGAATACAATCTAATGGAATTCAACTTAGAATATCTTAAAAAAATAACTGAGTTCAAAGTAGAAAAACCCGAATTTGGTAATTTACATCCAAACAATTTTTGTATAACTAACTATCTTTTTCTCACATGAGTAGGGGTAACATAATGGGTAATTTATATGAGTATCCACTCATATTTACCCAATTTAAATGAGTTGGGTACTCAACTCATTTAAAATGGGTTAAAACGAATAATACTCATATTACCCATTTAAAAGTGGGTAGTTAAATGGATAAAATATGTTCATTCATAAAAAGAAAGAAAAGTGTTAAGGAATGGGGGG
>NW_006239310.1:382252-397206 GCF_000226075.1 Solanum tuberosum | reverse complement strand
GGGGGTTTGGGTTATAATTTTTTTTTTAAAGAAAAAATATTTTTTTTTAATAAAAAAATGAACCAATTTTCTTTTATCATTTTTTTTGGGATAGGGGCAGGGGAGGGGACCTAGTATGGGTGGAGTGATAAATAAAACTTTAAAAGGATTTTGTTTTTAAAGCGTTTAACAGAATCTTTACTATAATATGGATATTCATATTATCCATTGGATAATTCATTTTTATCCATTTAAAATGTGAGTCGAGTTGAGTACTTTATCATTTTTATTTTACTCATTTTCAATCTATTCATATTCAACTCGACTGACTCGTTTGCTACTCATACACATGAGCACGCTAGGTACCCAAAAAAAAAGGGAGCACTAGACTAGAGTTGGAGCGGAGGACTTGTAGCTTAAACACACAAGTCATAATCGTTTGTCACTCATACACATGAGCACGCTAGGTACCCAAAAAACAAAAGGGAGCACTAGACTAGAGTTGGAGCGGAGGATTTGTAGCTTAAACACACAAGTCATAATTAAAAATAAAAAACAAATGGTGAAAATGCCTTTTTAGTTTTATCCAATTTTGGGTTGAAATCCGCCGGTTCCGATCCCGATCCCGAAGGTTGATTAGCTGGTAAATTAGAAAAAGAAGTGGGAATGGAAAATTGATATTGTGGTTGGTGAATGAAAAAGGGATATGGTGGAGTGGGAAGTTGAAGAAGCAAAGAAGAGAAGAGATGGGAAGAGCAGAGTGGTGGGCTTCTAATTGGTGTTACTACAAACGTTCCACCATTCTTGTTTGTTCAATTAACATTTTTGTTGCTCTCTATGTGCTTCATTCATACACTTCACCAACCATCAATGGTAACGTAACTCCTTCAAAATCATCCAATATTTAATATTTATGCACTCATAAATTTATACATACATACAACTTTTAGGTATACTCCAGATCAGCTTACCAAAATGGAGGACTCTAATCGAATAAGAAAACAACTACAACCTCTGCAACTTATTCAACTAGTAACACTGTTTCCTCATGCTTTATCTCTTTACTTTATGCCTATGCCGTGATGACATTGACATATATCTCTCTTTTCCTGCTCCTCAAGATAAACGGATTAAAGCAAGAATTTTTTGTTGATGAAAACGTGTTGCAATTGCCACACCAAATTAAACAGAAGATATCAGATGAAATACTAGCAACATTGAAACGTGTCAATGCTCGTGACAATGCAACACTGCAACGAGGTGATTATGCCTTCACTTACACACTAAAGTCATTCAATCTTTTCATTCTTTATACTCTAGCCTATATGAATTGTGAACTTCTTATCATTCTCTCTCATGGGAGCATCATTAAATAACTGAGAAAGTGGGACACAAGAACGAGACAGCCATAATATGTTTTTTCATTAGTTACACTGATTTCATTGATAGTATATCAAGATGGCATGAAAAATATTTACGGTATGGTACAAGGCTTAATCTCATTGATCTAACTAGCTTGTCCAACTCTCATTACAAGTTACCCTTTTACCAAAATAAAAAATAAGTAAAAATTGAGATATTTCGCTGAACTAGGAAATGTTATATTGATTGAAGAATGGAATAAGAATGATGAGATCAATGTTAATTAATCAAACTAGAGATCCGATTATGCAATATATTTGGACGAGTCTCTGAGGTTGTTTCTTTTGGAAAATGATTGCGGAGGTGAAAGCTGACTTAAACCTACTTTTGAAGGCAGTTTCCAAAGCATAATTCAAATAGTTCTCAAAAGGTTTAATCTTTTGGGACAAAGAAGTTTGTAGAAAAAAGAAGTTAGTCTTGTCAGTTGTTTGATTGGATTTGGTTGTTATATACTCTTCGGACGCTTCAATAGCCATTTGCTGACTTTATTATTTCTTTGATATGGGATCTGAATTTTATCCTAAAAAGGAAATTTCTAACTTTACACAAATGAGTTGCTGCAGTCATTTAGTAGTGATTTTTAATGTACCGGCACTCAGTCCCTGACAGTTACAGGAGCTGTTGTATCAAGATCCATTGGTCTTTATTATTTTCATTCTTTAACTAAGATCATACTCGGAAACCAAATTCTCAAGTTTATTTTTCTTCTTTTTGTAAAAAGGCAATATATTTATTAATAAATTATGTTGTAAAGTTGTTGACGCTTGTGCTTCAAACTTCAGGTGTTCTCTTTTTCTACTGGTTTCCTATATTTCCTTTATCTCCTCTCCTTTAGTAAATGGTCTCAATGTCTTGTCTTTCCATTCTAAGAAATGTTGTGGCTATATTTGGAAGAAAAAGGTTATCGATAAATGAATCTGACTTGTTGTTCTTTAGTTCTTTAAATGGATACTTAGTATAGGAAGTGACCTCCAACTTAGGATGTTATTTCTTATTACTACTAAAGACGCGAAAAGGGATGTTATTCCTTTATTCCTGGGCTTGTGGGTAGAATACCTAATTTTTTGTTGTCTCAGATTCTAGTCCTCTTTATCTTTTAAACCAAACCTTCTGCTATTACCCGCACAGAATTATCCCCAGACTAACTCAAATGAGTTTCTGACTTCGGTTCACCTAGAAAGCAACAAATTAGTGCTGAAAAATGCCTACCAAATGAAGATACTAATGAATCAATTGCTTTTTACGACAAGTTGGAAATTGAGATAGGCAATAACAAGTTCCAGAATTTGTGCTCGCATGCCGATTTTGTTCATTGATGAGTAGATGTTGTGTTTGGAATTCCTCTTGCTCATAGAGCTTAGTCTTTCCCAAATTCATATAACGGAGAGTTGTGGTGGGTTGAGAACCATAAAAAAATTGTAAAATTATGATGAATGCTCTTTGTAATGAGTTAATATATCAAAAAAAAAAAACTTTTGAATGAGTTTATTAGGATGAGCTCTTCTGGACATGCTCTACATTGGCACTTAGGTATGGTTTGTTCCAGCAGATCGAGAACCTGAATCATGTTGGATAAGAATTGTTGATCTCCCATGTTTGTGGTTTCAACAGATATTCAAAGAAGTAGGCGACATTTGTGGAGGTTGGATGGAGACCGAAGTAGCGACCATCCTAAGAAATCATCTTATATGGGCTCAATTAAAAGTGAAGGCTACAGTAGAGGAAATCCCAAATTCTCTCGAGGTAGATAAAGAGGGATTTATCGACAGGCTCGTGTAGGTTGAGGCATTGGCGCTGGTCAAATATGCCCAGCGAGTTGAACAAGAAGCTAGGACCTCTAGACTTTGCATAGTTTTAGAGAAGAGGCCAAGAATTACTAAGAAGATGGGACAGGTAGAAGCTGTAAAACATGCATCAAATTTTAAAATAAGTGGTTGTGTTTCGTGTGCGGCATGTGGGGTGGTTTTAAATAAATTGGGTCTGGGTGAAGTAAAGATCACATTATTGGGCCTATCTAACCAACCTAACAATATCTTTAGGAAGGGGATGAACTCCGATGAAGGTCTAATGTTTTACAGTAGTGAGGCCCCACCTATAGCAGTTCCACGTATTGTTGATCCTCTATTAGTCAAGATAGATGCTAACCTTCGAAAGAAAAGCTCTCTCATCGACGGTGATAGAGGAACAAAGAACATAGCTTAATCCCATACCTAGCCTTCTACGGATTTCACAAAAACAACACATAGGAGGAAGCAATTTTAATCATACAACATGGGGAAGATACAGTTTATCTACTGTCCAAGGAGAATGAAAACAATCAAATTGTTGAATACGATAAATCATGGCTTGGGGAATTGCAAAGATTGCATGACAAAGAGGGTAATGTGATGACAGTTATGAATAGAGATGAAATTTTTCCCTTTTATCAGGGTGGCGAGCCCAAGCAATAGATTATGAAATGGAAGCAATGTAGATTTTCTTGTTGATAAACTAATCCCACTGGAAAATCAAATGCAGATGGCTTAAATGGGCGCGTTACATTGTTATCAAAATTCAAAAGTGAAAAGCGCAAATAAGCTCTAAGGTCTGTTGGGGCTTTAATGAAAAAAGCACAAATGGAGAAAAGTACAAATAAATATATGTTTATTCCAAGACTATTAATGATAAACATGAATAACAAATATATGGACAAAGAAATTTAATTTATTTTACTATGAAGTGAAATATCAATTGTTTAGTTTCATCTCCAGGAAGCGTCATTGGCAATGAAATGTGTGTGATAGTGCCTTGATGACTATACTAAAGAGCACATTAAGTGAGGTGAAGCGCTCAACATTTTTTGAGCTTCGCTCTAGGGCTTATGACAACATGTCGCGTCACTATGGGTTTATAATAATGCGATGAAGATGACCAAAACTTATGGGGTTGATTTTGAAGGCTGTGAGAGGGAAGCTCTAAGTTTATTTCTAAAGATAGACAGGAGAAGACAAATAAAGAGAATTGAATCTCCAATTTGTAGGACTCTGAGACCAGAAGGGATACAAAAGATTACAAACCTAATTTGTTATGTTAAGTTGGGGGCAATTGGGACCAGGACAAGCAGGAAGTTTGTTTGCAGCGTATCAAAATGAAGCAAAACCTGATTTCTTGGAATGTTAGGGGATTGAATGACATGGCTAAAACAAGGACAGTGAAGCCTATGGTGTAGGAATGGAAAGTAGGAGTCAAACTGGAAGGGGAGTGGAAAGGATTGTTAAACAATTCTGGGCGAATAGATTGGTGCAATATGGTTGTTTAGAAATGTGGTAGAAACGGGAAATTAGAGTAGGGAGAGGGGATGTGATTAATACGATGAGTTACACAATTACATGTAAAGTTACGTCAATCTTGTAGAATATTTCCTGGCACCTTACAGGTGTCTGCCCCAAATGATTAAGGATGTCAGGCGGTTCAATTGAATATTTGCGCTTAACGGTTAAGCTTGTTGGTTTTTAAAATGTATTAAATGGCTAATCGATATGATAAGATATTGGTTTGTTCGATATTGGTTTAACAGTTGAATCAAGAAGGTATTTAAGGCTAGCTCATGATATTTTCTTCATGGTTAAACTTTGATGAAATTAAGTCTTAAATTCAAGAAAAACCAGAGGATGATACTAGCTTCAACTTTGCCACACTAATAGAACTGGAAAGAATCAAGTCAAATCAACGATAAACTTCTGAAACTATAGCAATGAGAGAAAATTCATATGTTTACTCTACACAAAATTGAACACAAATAGGAATGATTGATCCGAGAGCGTTCGCCATTTTTGTCTTTGTGGAGCCAACTGATGCGTGATGAGGAATGAAGAGAAATAAGTATAAGGTTTCAAAGGCCACTTTAAATTCATAGGGAATATTTGTAAATTTAATAATTTTTAATGGGTTAACGGCTAAACCATAAGGAAAGTGCGCAAATCGTACTCTGGTTAAACCATTAACTATAAAATTTCAAACAGTTCCTCAACCGCTAATATGATAACCCGATATCAACAAGACAGTAAGGCCTATTTTGCAATTGGAGTATTGGTTATGGTTCGATTTTGAGCAGCTCTATAATTAAACAAACAATGAAAAATCCTCCCTATTGATTCACCTTTACCTGTTCGTAAACCAAGCACTTCTATAAGGTCTATGGAAAAGAAAAAAAGCTTAAAGAGGTGCAGTTCATCTAAAGATTAAAGGGAAATCTATATGGAAGATAAGATAAACTATTTACTTTTTTTGAAGGGGATGAGATGAACTGTTAACTTTTGTTTCATTTTTTGTGTAAACATTTTTTTTTAAATGAATCCCTTTAAGAATAGGAAAGGATATCCTTTTAGTTCCTTACAAGGACTTTTTACAGCACCTTCTTCTTGCTATATTATTACTACACTTACAATTTTTCAAAAAAACGTGAAGTTCATTGAAAATGTCTCTATCTGACTTCTTTTTTTGTGATAAAGTACTTTCACTGATGGAATCAAGAAGATACAGTAGATACAAAAAGGAAATGTTAGCTCCATTACATAACAAAATCCTATCATAAGTTTAGGGAGCTAACATAATCTAGAAAATGATCAAAGGTTATTTACATAGGACAAGCTGCTCTAGCAAGTCAGAGGATGATTTGGAGTTGAGATTCCATGTATTTTCGTCCACACACACCAAAACATACCTGTAGTTAACATTTGCCAGATTTTTTTCTTGATTTTCCAACTTCCATGAAGTCCAGCTCACAAATGCATCTTTAGTAGTCTATAGCATGGCCCAGTTGAGTCCAAATATTGAGAAGAACATGCACATAGGTCTATTGCAACCGTACAATGTACAAATAGTTGCCTGATACTTTCTGAACTTTGTTGGCACATATTGCCTGCCCCTCTTGATGAGGTTGTCTTGAGTCAAACATGTGTCACTCAGAAGAAGCAAATAATTGTGGATGGTATTGCACCCAAGGTTATGGACTATTGATCAATAAAGTAGGTAGAGAACTATGAGCTCTCAGGTTCTAATTCCACTTGATGCAAAGACACTAGGTGATTTCTTTTTATTTTTCCAAGCCTTGGTGGACAGAGTAACGAGGTACCTTTACTGTGAGAGTAGCAGGTAACTGTGAAATTTGTCGAAGTGTGTACAAGCTGCCCCGGAACCCACTGTTATAAAAAATAAAGAAGAAGCTGTCTTTCATATTAGTTTACAGGGCCATGGCCATGAGTTAATCAAACCATTTGACGAGAAAAAAACATTGTATAACCTGATTTGATTTAATAGTTGTACAAACCATCTTTTTCTCTTTTCCAGCTATAACTATCTATGTCCTGGGCATCCATTTTGCTTATTTCCATTTTAGCAAGTAGGCCTAGACTTTTGTTTAGGTGTAAAGTTTTTTTGGGAAATGCAAAGCCAATCACCTCCAACTGTAGTAATCTAATGAAAATGATCTCCCACCCCCTCTGTGGTTTCCCATTCGTTGGAGACACTGGATGACCTGCATGTCTATCCATCTTGAGTTGATAAATTGAGTTCAAAAGTATGCCTTGAAAGATGTTACTTCATATTTTTGTTCGCACAGATTCCACTTAGAACTGCAATATTTTCGAACATGTCAGCATTACTGCTTTTATGAGTATATAATTCCATATTAGTCTGATGTCTTCTTCGACAACAAAAAATAATATTCCACTTAAATGCAAGTTATTCAAGACATTATTGAATGATAGATGTCTATGCAAAGAATGGAGTAGGTATAGTTTATGAACTTTTATCATACATTCTATGTCAGTTCTACTGCTCTGTGAATAATGTGTCAATTTTGAGCGTCAATATCCTATAGTTATGTAGTATTCTTTCCATTGTTTCTCATTTACTTCTTCCTGGTTATCATTGTTGATGGTTTTTCTTATGAACAGACGCAGTTGAAAGTTGGCGCCGGAAAAAATTAAAAGAAGCCAGGGAGCTTGTTAATAGGAAGACATCAAATTCAACTATTGCCCCCGAGGAAGCTGGTAAGTCTTTTACTTCTGACTTTATGTTGTTTCCTTTATTTACGACTTTGTTTCTGTTCATGTTAGAATCCCACAATTGTTGGGGAATGGACGAGTGGTCTGCTGATAGGTTTTGGGGTTGAGTTAGACCCAAGTGCCTTATTTTACATGGTATCAGTGCCGAGTTCACCCCATTTGGGATCCCATTCCATGCTCCAGTTGGTCTTGAGCATGAAGGGGGTGTTAGAGTAGGTTAGAGTCCTACATTGGTTGGGGAATGAACTGGTGGTCTACTTATATAGACTTGGGTAATTCTCCCCTCAAAAGCTAGCTTTTGGGTTGAGTTAGGCCCAAGTACCGTATCTTTACAGTTCACGCTTCCTATATCAGCCTTACATTGATGTTAACCAGGGTTTCTTCTTCCTAGTCCATAATCCATCTGTACTTTGACAAATTCATTTACTATCTTGCAGGTCTACTTGCACAAATTTTGGATGTTGACTGGGCTGAGCTGTCAGAAGAAATAGGTCTTTGGATACCTGTTGCAATAATTAATAACGAACATCATGACAAACCTGAGGGTGAAGAAGAATTTGGTAATGACATACTTCATTTTTCAATCTAAATCATTTGAGTGTATTGTGTTGATTCTGAAGAATTTTTCACTTTATTCTCTATCTTAGTTTCCCAATGGAAGTTTAGTTGTTGTGCATAGTTTTTTTTTAAATAGTTGTTTTCTGCATGGAAGAAAGGACTAGGTATAATATTGTGGATAGATAGTATCTGCGCTTAATATGTGCATAAGCACTGTAACATGAACTAGTTTTTCTCACTATCTTGCTCCTTTATCAAAAGAAACGCCTGGGAATAGTTTGTTTTGTTAAATTCTGATCCTCTACTTATGTTCTCAAGACAATGAAATCATAGCTGGCAGGCGACTTCCTCCTGAGTGTAACATTGAACTTCATACGGATTACGGTGGAGATGCAGTCAGATGGGGCCTTACCCACCCTAAAGAATCTGCATTTGAGTGTTGCATGGCCTGTTTGAATCAAGCTAAGAACGCTGGACCCAATGACAAGAAATGCAACATATGGGTTTATTGCCCATTTGAGAATGGATGCTATTCTCCAGATATTTATCAACACAAAAATCAAGAATGCTGGCTGAAATATGTTAGTTCTCAGTGCCCTTCACAAAATTCACTAACGATCATGTATTTCTTTCTTGGACCGGATAATTTAAGAATGATCTTTCACAGACTAACGCTGTCCCTCATTCCATCTTCCCTTTTATTTGCAGGCAGAGAAAGCTAAATCAACTTTTAAGGACCAATATTCTGAGTCATTCAGAAATGCACACCCAAATGCACCAGTTGTTGTTCCATGGATGTCTGGTGTTGTCAGTGTATAAATTCCCACTAACAAAATAGACACTAAGCCTTGATGCCGTGGTTCTTCCATGGTGTTACGGTGTCATATAAAGTTCCACGTCAAGCCATTGTAGCTTCAGATAATTGTGCAATGAGATTTATTGAACCGCAGCTTCTAAGCATAGCTGCTTCTCTCTCTCTCCCTCTTTTGTATCATCAAGAGGAACATAGAGCTTGGACCAGAGTGTAACATTCTTTTGTATCACATGGTGGATAGAGTGGTAATGATAGCTTTAAGTTAGAAACTGACTGTGCCAAGGATGTGGTGAAAATATTTGAAAGCTTTTCATTTTTTTATTTTTACTCTGCCTCACCCCTACCCCATCCATCTTTTTTCACTTGATGGATGTAATATCCGAATTGTGACATTATTGGTATTGTATTTGCCCAAATGGTGGTGATCAAACAATGAATTTGCTTACTGCATGTCCCTTTTTCTTGTATAGTATCCCTACTCCTTTCGATACAAAAATGACAGGGCTCAGAGTGCCACACATCTATTCCCATTCCCAACTTGCGCATCTATAAGTTTTTATGAATCAAACTTTACTTTTTCATAAATTTCTTAAACAAGTACCACAATTTACAATAAATAAATAAATTGTAGGAAATTTGAGCCCATACATAAGGGATGCTTTAAGGTCGTGCTACTTTAGGTCGTAATCACGTCAGGACATAGAAGTTCAACAAATTACTTTCCATACAATTTTTTGTTTGCTAGATACGTGTATCTGACAAGCATAGATACATGTATCTCGGTGTAACACCCCATATTCGAAAACAGACCAATTGCAAATTTCTGAAGTTGCAGGTGGAAGGCACCACCCACAAACTGTAGGGTGACCCATGGCCCATGCTGGTCCATGGTTCACTACCTACGACCCTTCCCATGAAAGCCCCAAAAATTTTGGCCAAGTGTCGACCCACGGTCGGACCTACGGACCGTAGGCCAGGCCACAGACCATGTCTTGGTCCATGGATCGAGGCCCCAGATTCCACCCCAGACGACGATCGACGGTTGACCAGCACAGACCGTCGGTCGATCCACGGTCCATGGGTCTGGTCCGTTAGTTAGCCCCGACAGCAGTTAAGTCAGGAGTCGTTTGGTTTTTTCCTTAGGCGTTGAACCCCTAAACTATGTAGTTTTGGTCAGTTTTAGCCTAGTAACTAAATTATAATCTACCATAAGCAAATCATTCATCAAAAACATAGAAAAATTAGAATGCAGAAGGAGAAAGAGTCGACCAAGCCCTAGTCCAAGAACGCAACAAGTTTTCATCAGTTTCAACCCCAAAATCGAAAGATTTCTCTGTGGAATTCGTCACCAGGTATGTGGGATTTCACTATTGGGTTCCTTTCACCCATTAGGTCCCTATATTTCAGTCAGAATCTTGATTCCCTTAATATTATCTAGACCTAGGGAAACTACGTCGTTTAACCCCTAAACTATGTAGTTTTGGTCAGTTTTAGCCTAGTAACTAAATTATAATCTACCATAAGCAAATCATTCATCAAAAACATAGAAAAATTAGAATGCAGAAGGAGAAAGAGTCGACCAAGCCCTAGTCCAAGAACGCAACAAGTTTTCATCAGTTTCAACCCCAAAATCGAAAGATTTCTCTGTGGAATTCGTCACCAGGTATGTGGGATTTCACTATTGGGTTCCTTTCACCCATTAGGTCCCTATATTTCAGTCAGAATCTTGATTCCCTTAATATTATCTAGACCTAGGGTTTCTTGAATGTTAGAAATTGTTGGGTTTTAACTGTTAGAATGATCCAAATCAGATTGTCATGAATTCAGTATCGTTTTGTGTAGATTCTTTCATAATTTCAGAACCCTAACTATGTAGTTCTTTTAGTTCATGTATTACATATGCTAGGTCAGATACTTCAGATATACATGCCTCATATTTGAATGTTTTATTATCAGCATATTAATGTTTCATATTCAGTTAGCATGTCAGTATTTTGAGCTATCCCGTATTACAGAAATTCAGTCATAAATTGTTAATTACATAATCAATTAGGAGTAGCTTAATACCGAGTGGACTAAGGTTCAACGTACCTAAATAGTCCTAGAACTACGTGCCCCTGTAGGTTTATAAGTCTCCTCTGTGGGCATTACATTTTAGTGATCATGCCAGTCATGCCTCTATACCTCTGACACGGTATATTGGGTCCTCTAGATGGGGCATATACATCGGACTCCACATTTAACTCATGTGGTTTTATGTCGGTTATTAGTAGCTCCCACAACTAGATTCTAGTGCATTAACCAGGTTATCAGTTTCAGTTCAGATTTCAGTTTTAGTATGTTATAAACTTGGTCATTGCATTTAGTTAGTTCATGTTTAGTATTCTCAGTTTAGTATCATGTTTATCTCATATCATTGCTCAGATATATGCTTTGATTTAGTTATGATTATTGTTCAGCCTTACTCTCATGCATGCTCAGTAACTTTCAAGTACTGACACATACTATACGCTACATCTTCTCGTGATATAGGTTCAGGTTCTCAGCTTCCAGATCACGCATAGATCGGTTCCCGATCTTCAGTTCAGTAGCATTAGTGGTGAGTCCTCATTCTTCGAGGACGGTTGATATGATTGTCTTTCTTTGCTTTCAGTTTTAGTTTCAGTTTTGCTAGATTTAGTTGGGGCATGTCCCAACACCTCTAGTCAGTTAGAGACTATTTTCAAACATAGTTAGATTCATCTATAGTGTTAGAGTTTGACTTTTCAGTTATTGTTTAAACTCTCACTTTCATATATTCAGATTTAGTATATGGGTATTCCCATTATTTCAGTTTACATGATGATTTAGCTTCCGCACAGTATTTCTTTACTTCAGTTTATTTAGTATGCTTATGATATGCCAACAGGGTTAGCTTGGGGTCATTCGTGATCCTAGGTCCCGTGTCCACGTTCTAGGGGTAGTTTCGGCGCGTGACAAACTTGGTATCAGAGCTTTAGGTTTAAGTGTCCTAAGATGTCTGAAAAGCCACATTAAGTAGAGTCCTTTTCATGGGTGTGAAGTGCACCACATCTAATGAGAGGGAGACTACGAAGTGTTTTAGGAAAAACTTCATTTCTTTGCTACTCGACTCCTTATTCCATTTTCGGACCGTTTTGAGGAGTTGGCTAAGATCAAGCTCATCTATCTCATTTTCAAGGATGAGATAGATGCTGTCTTTTTGGTCTTTGGGCGAGCCTAGCAACCCCATGCCGAAGAAAGTAGCCCTTTTAAAAGCCTTTTCGGTTAGGGCATTTCTTTCCTCAACGATTCGGTTGAGTTACTTTTCCGTGAGGTATGATCAAATTTCCTCGTTCTAAATCCTTTGTTATGCATTTCAGATCATGCCTCCTCGTAGAGCTTATGAAAGGAATGTGATTATAGGCATCGCTAATGCAACTCCTCCAGTCCTAGATTAGGACGTTATGAATATTGAGTTTCAGAATACCATTCAACTTTTGGCTCAGAGTGTGACTAACCAGAATAACCAGCAGGTTCCAGTTCCTGCAAATGCTAGTGGTGGATCAGTGGCAGCCAGGGTTCGCGATTTTGTTAAGATGAATCCGCCTGAGTTCTTAGGATCGCAGATTGGTGAGGATCCCCAAAACTTCATAGATGAGGTCAAGAAGATATTTGGAGTGATGCACGTGACATGTAATGATAGGGTAGAGTTGGCATCCTATCAGCTTAAGGATGTAGCTCATATCTGGTATACTCAATGGAAAGTGAACAGGGGTACAAATGCAGCTCCTATCACTTGGGAATGCTTTAGTGAAATCTTTTTGGACAGGTTCTTTCCAAGAGAGTTTAGGGAGGCAAGAGCTCAGGAGTTTACGAATTTGAGGCAGGGTTCCATGACAGTCCAAGAGTATGAACTCAAGTTCACCCAACTTTCCAGGTATGCTCCTCACATGGTGGCTTATTTCAGGGCTCAAATGAACAAGTTTCTGTATGGGGTATCCGATCTAGTGAAAACAGAGTGTATGAATGCTATGTTGTTGGAAAATATGAACATCTCTAGGCTCATGACTGATGCTCAGCACGTTGAGGGATATAAGCTTAGGGAACATGCTAAGGAGAATAAGAACGCTAGAATAGGCAACTATGAGTATTCTCAACAAAAATTGGGTGGTGGAAATCGCTCACAGTTTCAGTAGAAGTCTTCAGCTCCATCACCTTCATCAGCTAGTGTTCCATCCTCCAAGTTTCGAAATGATCAGAAAGGTAGGGCATCAGGCTCTAAGTCTCAAGGTAGTATTTCAGGCACCAGAACCTACCCAACTTGTCCAAAGTGTGGTAAGAATCATCCGGGCGAGTGCCTTGTAGGAAAAGAAGGATGTTTTGGCTGTGGTCAGTCTGGTCACATATTCAAAGATTTTCCTTCTAAACAGGGTCAACGAGGTAAAAATGGTAGAGCTCAATCCACAACTTCATCAGCACCAGTAGGTCGCCGACTCGGCAGAGTAACTCATTTGGTACAGGTGGCGGTCAGCGCCAAAACAGGTTGTATGCTCTCCAGGCTCGCCAGGATCAAGAAGATTCTCCTGATGTCGTTAATGTTACGTTACGAGTCTTTGACTTAGATGTTTATGCATTTTAGATCCATGGGCTACTCTTTCCTTTGTAACTCCTTCTATAGCAGTCAACTTCAGTATTAGTCTAGAAATTCTCTCAGAACCCTTCTCAGTCTCTACTCTAGTCGGTGACCCAGTTTTAGCTAGACGAGTATATAGAAATTGACCTGTCACAGTCTCCCAGAAAGTCACCTCAGTAGATCTTGTAGAGTTAGAAATGGTAGAATTTGATATCATTCTTCTAACACCCCGACTTTTCAAAACGTCTAAATTAACTCGTATCTTCGTGGAAAGACAAGGAGGGTGAGTAATAAATTAAAAATGATGTGGTATGTCATATTTTAAGTGTTCAAGGGTTGTATCTCAAGTTTTGAAGTTAAGTAAGTGGCAAAATAAAAGTTGGCGGAAGTTATCGTAAGTTCCTTTTTTAAGATTTCTCTGAAATTTAGGTCAAATGTCTCGGAGGTTTTATCCCAATATATAAAGATTTATATGGCCCACAACCTATCAAATCGAAGGTCTACGAGTCTAGTTTCCAACGCATTAAACCGTTTGTTCATACGATTTCAGAATAGAGAGATATTTTCATTTTTATGGGTCTGCACAATCAGGCACTTAAGGTGAGGCCCTAGGTCGGTGGAACTTTACATGTATCTTGTTCTTCGAACCTTTTCTTCATTTTTAGCTAAGAACTAGAAAAAAATAGAGAAACCCATATCTAGGATCAACTAAAGTATAGATTTTCTTGACTTAAGTCCTTGACGAAAGTTGTCCTACGCGTTGTGCTCATCATCGTGGTATAATTTATTTTATCAATTTCGTAGCATATCACACTTTAGTGTTGGGACAGCAAGGGTTTGAATATATTTGAAGGTTTTGAGGCGTATTACGACCTTAAGATCGAGGTAAGACCCTTCTTTCATCGACTCTAGCTTTTATAAGCAGCAAATAGCAATTTGCGACGGAAATACATATCTATTATCGTATTGTCATGGTATCTTTTATTTTTGTGTGTTGATTATGGTCCTACCCTTGTTGTAGTATCGAGGGAGTTATGAGTAAAAGTTGTTAGTCCACGTGAATTCAGCGAAAAAGGTATGTTAAGGTTATTCCTTACTTACGGTATGTTTCCTTAAAGCTTAAGAGCAATGCAATTGGGTTGTTATCCTTGTTACACTTGTAGCCATTATTGTTGATTGTTGGCTGCTCTAGTGGATATAATCATCTCTTATTGGGATTCTTATTAAGTAGTGGCGTCCCTATGTTGGACACGACTTAGAGGCTATTTGTACAGGTTGCTTATAACTAGATTGCTCGCTTTTAACGATTTGATTGTTATTATTGCCCTTGGGGCTATTGTGGTTAGCTGCAGGAATGTGATTTATGCCTAGAAGGGCTATGTCCAGCCTACGGGGTTAAATGGATAACTAAAAGGGCTATATGTTGCCTACGGGGCTATATTGATGCCTAGAAGGGCTATGAGTTGCCTACAGGGCTATATTGACGCCTAAGAAGGCTATG
>NW_006239310.1:379244-382067 GCF_000226075.1 Solanum tuberosum | reverse complement strand
TGTTTTATTATTTTTGATAAGTTTAGATTTAAGAGCAGGTCAGTACACTTCTCTTATCCTTGATTTATTTATCAGATTATTCCAGTATATTAGGATACCTCCTCATAGTCTATTGCCTTTCATACTTTGTAAATTATTTTGTAATGCCGCCCCATTGCCTTGGGGGCGCTGCATTCATGTATGCAGGTCCTGACAGACGACCGAGTAGACCTCCTCAGCAACAGGATTGACTTTTATTTGATTGGCTATCCCCTTTCCTCCGGAGCTGCTAGAGTTGGGAGGTTTGTTACCTTTTGTTGTTTATATCTTTATGGGTAGGCTGGGGCCCTGTCTCGCTAATCTTTACTACTCTTAGAGGCTTGCAGACTAGTGTGTGGGGTGTATAGCTACGTTATGGACATACTGGCCTATGTAGTTGGTTTGCTGAAGCTTGCGAGCTGTATGATGTATTCTATTGATATATACCTGCTTTTAGTTTTGGTATAGTTATCATGATGGCGTCGACGGTCCAATCAAGACTTATGTGCTAGTTGGATATTTATTTATATGATCTCCTGGGAGTAGTTGTTTCTTTTATAGATCAGTTGACAGGGGCCTTGCCGGCCAAGGCTTAGTTTTAAGTCGAGATATACTTGTTTGTTTTCTTGATTACGTGTGGCTGCCATGCGCTAGTAGCAAATCATTCAGCATGGTCGTCTCGGGCCTGAGTTTTGGCATTAGGAGCCAGTTGCGTCCCTCGAGTTTGGGGCGTGACAAACTTGGTATCAGAGCAACATCATATCCTAGGGAGTCTGCAAGCCATGTCTAGTAGAATTTTGTTTATAAATATGTTGTGCACCATATCCGATAAGCAAGAATATACCGAGCATGTTAGAATGACTATCCTTCTTTTTCTCACCTTGTGCTATAGAGCGGTGTCTTAAGGGTTAAGGTTTCTGGCTTATAATTGATACTTGTATGCAAATAGAGATGACTGACACTAGACAGACCACAACTAACCAGGGGCTAGATACAACTGCAAGCGAGGGTACCGACAAGGTACCACAGGTGAAGGTAGCCCATTGAGAGACCCAGGGGGAGACATATTCTCATCCCCCTATAGCTTCTCCACAGCTTCAGGAGCCTCCGAGGGCTACAGTACTTCCGGCTCCACCAACAGTACCACCTCTAGTTCCTCCTATTCCATCTGATCAGGATTTCAAGAGTGCAGTATGTATGTTAGCACAGTTAGTAGCTGCACAGTGCCAACCAGTTGCGCCAGATGTTGCCGGACCTTCTGAATGGCCCGAAAGTTCAAAAGTTCGTGAATTTCTTTCCTTGAATCCTCCATAGTTTATAGGGACAGATCGCAGAAAAGACCTCATCACTTTGTTGATCAGCTTCATAGGATCTTCAGATGCATGCCTCAGCGACTGAGTCAGTTGAGTTAGCAACATTTCGAATGCGTGATGTTGCAGTATTGTGGTGTGAAAGTTGGGAGAGATCTAGGGGAAGCGATACATCTCTACCCATTTGGGATAGCTTTACAGAAGCTTTCATATATCACTATTTGCCTCGAGAGATTAGGGATGACCGCGTGGACCAGTTTCTAAACCTCCGACAGGGTGGCATGAGTGTCCGAGAGTACGGGCTGAGATTTGATTCATTGGCTAGATATGCACCAGCATTTGTTGATACGATGCATGATAGGGTGAGTAGATTTGTGGGAGGGCTTGACTCAAACTATATTGAGGCTTGTTCTACCACTGCGCTAAATGATAATATGGATATCTCGTGGATTCAAGCCTTTGCACAGGGCATAGAGGATCGTCGACATCTACAGTACACGAGAGAGAGAGAAGAGGGCTAGGCCTGCTGGTTCACATGGAGATTTTCAGGGTGGTCCCAAACCTCGATATTCTATTAGGCCACCTAGACCTCCACCACAACAGTTCCAGGGTAGTAGATTTGATCGTTCGGAACAGTCAGGCCTAGGTGAGGGTTCACGAGCATCAGGCTCGAAGCAACAAAGAGGTTCAGGCCAGGCTAGGACAGCCCCACAGCATTGTGCTACTTGCGGTAGGATGCATTTTGGGAGGTGCAGACAGGGTTCCATAGGTTGTTATTCTTGTGGACAGGAGGGGCATGGGTGGAGAAACTTCCCTACCATAGGTTGGGGTGGTATAGGTTAGTCGACTAGGTCAGCAGTAGGTTCCTCCTCATCAGCACAGTCTACAGGGCGTGGACCTCAAACTTCAGCACGTAGAGGTAGAGGCGGAGGCAGAGAGGGAGCATCTAGTTCTGGTAGTGGACAAAACCATACATATTCATTAACCGGCCGATAGGACTCAGAGTCATCACCACTTATTGTGACATGTACATTGATTGTTTGCTCCCATTGTGTTTGTGCTTTGGTAGATCCCGGATCTACTTTGTCTTATGTTACTCCATTTATTGCGGGGAGGTTATGTATAGAAGCAGAGTCATTAGATCGATCCTCTATTGTATCTACACCAGTTGGTGAGTCTATTGTTTCCAGGAGAGTCTATCGAGGTTGCACGGTGGAAATTATCGATCGTCAGACCTCTGTAGATCTCGTAGAGTTAGAGATGGTCGATTTCGACATCATTATGGGTATGGACTGGTTAGCGTCTTGTTATGCTAATGTTGAGTGGCGGACAAAGATTGTTAGATTCCACTCTCCAGGAGAGGCAGTTCGGGAATGGAAAGGCGATACAGCAACGCCAAAAGGTAGGTTTATTTCCTATTTTAAGGCGAGGAGGAGGATTACTAGGGGTTGTATTTATCATCTTGGTCACGTTCATGATATAGATGCAGAACCAC
>NW_006239310.1:376692-379162 GCF_000226075.1 Solanum tuberosum | reverse complement strand
CTTGATAAAGGCTTTATTAGGCCTAGTGCTTCACCATGGGGTGTACCAGTGTTGTTTGTAAGGAAGAAACATGGCTCACTAAGAATGTGTATCGATTACCGACAGTTGAATAAGGCAACTTTAAAGAATAAGTATCCCCTTCCGAGGATAGATGACTTGTTTGATCAGTTACAAGGTGCTAAGTGTTTCTCAAAGATTAATTTAAGATCAGGGTACCACCAGATACGAGTTCGGGAGAAAGACGTTCCAAAGACAACTTTTAGAACTAGATATAGACACTTTGAGTTCTTGGTAATGTCTTTTGGATTAACTAATGCCCCAGCAGTGTTCATGGACATGATGAATAGTATATTCAGGCCATATCTAGACTTATTTGTGATTGTATTTATTGATGATATTTTGGTGTATTCACGTTCAAAAGATGAGCATGCAAATCATCTGCGAGCAGTCCTTCAGGTTCTTCGAGACCGAGAACTTTATGTAAAAGTTTTCTAAGTGTGAGTTCTGGTTGGACTCTGTAGCTTTCTTAGGCCATATTGTATCAAATGCAGGCATTGCAGTTGATACACAAAAGATTGAGACCGTAAAAACTTGACCCAGACCCATGACTCCGACTGAGGTTCGTAGTTTTTTAGGGTTAGGTGGGTACTACAAAAGGTTTGTAGAGGAGTTTTATTCAATTTCAGCCCCATTAACGAAGCTGACTCAAAAAGCAGCTAAGTTCCAGTGGACTGAGGGTTGCAAGCATAGTTTTCTGGAGCTGAAGGACAGGTTGACATCAACACCAGTTCTTGCATTGCCAGACGGTTCAGAAGGCTATGTGGTGTATTGAGATGCTTTTGGTGTTGGGTTGGGATGTGTTCTAATGCAACATGGTAAGGTTTTAGTATATGCTTCAAGGCAGTTGAGAAAGCATGAGAAGAACTATCCGACCCACGATTTAGAGTTGACTGCAGTTGTGTGCATGCGCTAAAGATTTGGAAACACTATTTGTATGGCGTTCATGTTGACATCTTCACAGATCATAAAAGCCTTCAATATATCTTTAGACAGAAGGAGTTAAATCTGTGACAACATCGATGGCTTGAGTTACTGACAGACTACGACGTGGACATTTTATATCATCCAGGAAAGGCGAATGTGGTAGCTGATTCCCTCAGTCGAAGATCTATGGGTACTTTATCATAGTTAGATGTTGAGAAGTGTGAGCTAGCGCGAGAGCTTCATCAGTTTGCTAGCTTGGGAGTCAGATTGTTAGAGGTAGAAGATAGTGGGGTAACAATTTATGACACAACCGTATCATCTCTAGTTATAGAAGTAAAATCACGGCAACAAAAGGATCCTAGCTTAGAGCAGCTCAGAGACAAGGCTCAGAATCAACAGACTTTAGCATTTGATATAGCAGGAGATGGAGTCCTTAGATATAGTGGTCGCAAGTTTGACTTTATTCGGGTAATTGTTGATAGACTTACAAAATCAGCCCACTTCTTACCAGTCAGGGCTACTTTTACGGCCGAAGACTATGCAGGGCTCTATATTAGGGAGATTGTTAGGCTACACGGTGTCCCAGTATCTATTATCTCTGATAGAGGAGCACAATTCACCGCCAACTTCTGGAAGTCCTTCCAGAAAGGACTGGGGACATAGGTTAATCTTAGTACAACCTTTCACCCTCAGACAGATGGCCAGGTTGAGTGCACAATTTTGACACTCAAAGATATGTTACGGGCGTGCGCGCTGGACTTCAAGGGAAGTTGGGATGACCATTTGCCTCTTATAGAGTTCGCATACAATAATAATTATCATTCCAGCATCGGTATGGCACCTTATGAGGCTTTGTATGGGTGAAAATGTAGATCCCCCATTGGATGGTTCGAGGTAGGTGAGTCAGGGTTGATTGGACCTGACTTAGTACAGCAGACAGTGGAGCAAGTTCAGCTCATTCGGGAGAGGTTGCTAACAACTCAAAGCTGACAGAAGTCATACTCAGATGTGCGATGAAGGGACTTAGAGTCGTGTGTCAATGACTGGGTATTCTTAAAAGTCTCGCCTATGAAGGGTGTTATGCTATTTGGCAAAAAGAGAAAGCTTAGCCTAAGATTCATTGGGCCATACCGGATCCTTCGAAGGGTAGGACGAGTGGTTTATGAGTTAGAATTGCCTTCGGGGCTAAAATCTGTTCATCCAGTTTTCCATGTATCGATGCTATGGAAGTGCGTATGAGACCCTTCACGGGTTATCCCAGTTGAGGATGTTCAGATCACAGAGGATTTGTCCTACGAGGAAACTCCAATTGCCATTTTAGATCGGCAGGGTCGTAAATTGAGGACCAAAGAGGTGGCTTCGGTTAAAGTATTGTGGAAAAACAAGAATACATAAGAGGTGACCTGGGAAGCTGAGAATGGCATGATGTCCAAATATCATCACTTGTTTCATACCCCAGGGTGATGGCATATCAGTTTATATTAGG
>NW_006239310.1:375420-376393 GCF_000226075.1 Solanum tuberosum | reverse complement strand
CAAAGGATACACTGCCTAAATTTTGGCAACTCCTAAGGACTGAACCGCGTGACTGAGATTTTTCATTCGAGGACGAATGTTTCTAAGGTGGGAAGAATGTAACACCCCAACTTTTCAAAATGTCTAAATTAACTCGTATCTTCGTGGAAAGACAAGGAGGGTGAGTAATAAATTAAAAATGATGTGGTATGTCATATTTTAAGTGTTCAAGGGTTGTATCTCAAGTTTTGAAGTTAAGTGGCAAAATAAAAGTTGGCGGAAGTTATCGTAAGTTCCTTTTATAAGATTTCTCTGATATTTAGGTCAAATGTATCGGAGGTTTTATCCCAATCTATAAAGAGTTATGGGGCCTACGACCTATCGAATCGAAGGTCTACGAGTCTAGTTTCCAATGCATTAAATCGTTTGTTCATACGACTTCAGAATAGAGAGATATGTGTATTTTCGTGGGACTGCGCAAGAAGGTACGTGAGGTGGGGCCCTAGGTCGGTGGAACTTTACATATATCTTCTTCTTCAAACCTTTTCTTCATTTTTAGCTAAGAACCAGAAAAAAATAGAGAAACCCATTCTAGGATCAACTAAACTATAGATTTTCTCGACTTAAGTCCTTGACGAAAGTTGTTCTACGCGTTGGGCTCATAATCATGGTATAATTTATTTTATTGATTTCATAGCATATCACACTTTAGGGTTGGGACAGCAAGGGTTTGGATATATTTGAAGGTTTTGAGGCGTATTACGACCTTAAGATCGAGGTAAGACCCTTCTTTCATCGACTCTAGCTTTTATAAGCAGCAAATAGCAATTTGCGACGGAAATACATATATTTTATCGTATTGTCATGGTATCTTTTATTTTTGTGTGTTGATTATGGTCCTACCCTTGTTGTAGTATCGAGGGAGTTATGAGTAAAAGTCGTTAGGCCACGTGAATTTAGCGAAAAAGGTATGTTAAGGCTATTTCCTACTTAC
>NW_006239310.1:363752-375330 GCF_000226075.1 Solanum tuberosum | reverse complement strand
CTATTGTGGTTAGCTGCAGGAATGTGATCTATTCCTAGAAGGGCTATGTTATGCCTACAGGGCTATATGGATGCCAAAAAGGGATATGAGTTTCCTACGGGGCTATATTGATGCTTAGAAGGGCTATGAGTTGCCTACAGGGCTATATTGACGCCTAAGAAGGTTATGTGCTTCCTACAGGGCCATGTTATTGCCTAAAAGGGCTATGAGTTGTCTATAAGCTAGGTTGATGCCTAAGAGAGCTATGTGCTGTCTACGGGGCTATATTAATGCCTAAGAGGGCAATGTGACTGCCTATGGGGTTAGGGGACTACCGATAAGGGTATATAGGTTGATTGGTACCTTCCGGGCTTATGGGGGCTTGAGTAGGTGGTCTTGTGTGCTGTTTGTACCTCTCGAGTTTATGGGGGATTGGTTAGGTTGTTGTTTTATTATTTTTGATAAGTTTAGATTTAGGAGCAGGTCAGTACACTTATCTTATCCTTGATTTATTTATCAGATTATTCTAGTCTATCAGGATACCTCCTCATAGTCTATTGCCTTTCATACTCTGTACATTATTTTGTACTGACGCCCCATTTCCTTGGGGGAGCTGCATTCATGCATTAAGGTTCTGATAGACGACCGAGTAGACCTCCTCAGTAGTAGGATTGACTTTTATCCGGATGGCTAGCCCCTTTCCTCCGGAGCTGCCATAGTTGGGAGGTTTGTTACCTTTTGTTGTATATATCTTTATGGGTAGGCTGGGGCCCTGTCCCGATAATCTTTACTACTCTTAGAGGCTTGCAGACTAGTGTGTGGGGTGTATAGCTACGTTATGGGACTGGCCTATGTTGTTGGTTTGCTGAAACTTGTGAGCTGTTTGATGTATTGTATTGATATATACCTGCTTTTAGTTTTGGTATAGATATCATGGTGGCCTCGACGGCCCAATCAGGACTTCTGTGCTAGTTGGCTATTTATTTATATGATCTCCTGGGAGTAGCTATTTCTTTTATAGATATGTTGACAGGGGCCTTGCCAGTCGAGGGCTTAGTTGTAAGCCGAGATATACTTGTTTGTTTTCTTGATTGCATGTGGCTGCCATGCGCTAGTAGAAAATGGTTCAGTAGGGTCGGCTCGGGCCTGAATTTTGGCATTAGAAGCCAGTTGCGTCCCTCGAGTTTGGGGCGTGACAATTCTAGGCATGGATTGGTTACATTCCTGTTATGCCTCACTCGATTGTAGAACTAGGATCATTTGTTTTCAGTTTCCAGATGAACCAATCTTAAAATGGAAGGGCAGTAGGTTAGCGCCTATGGGTCGATTCATTTCTTACCTTTAGGCCAGAAAGATGATTTATAAGTGGTATCTCTATCATCTAGTCTGGGTTAAGGATTCAAGCTCCGAAACCCCAACTCTTGAGTCAGTTCCTGTAGTTAATGAGTTCCAGAAGTATTTCCAGAAGATCTTCCCGGAGTTCCTCCTGAAAGGGAAATCAAATTTGGAATTGATCTCCTTCTAGATACCCAGACTATTTATATTCTTCCTTACAGAATTTCTCCAACTGAGCTTAAGGAATTGAAAGAGCAATTGAAAGACCTTTTAGATAAGGGCTTCATCAGACCTAGTATTTCCCCATGGGATGCACCAGTGTTGTTCGTGAAGAAGAAAGATGGTTCTCTCAGAATGTGCATTGATAGGCAGTTGAACAAGGTCACAATCAACAATAAATATCCTATCCCCAGGATTGATGACTTGTTTGACAAACTTCAGGGTGCTAGTCATTTCTCAAAGATAGACCTCAGATCTGGTTATCATCAACTCAGAGTCAGAGATATTGAAATCTCTAAAACAACCTTCAGAACTCGGTATGGTCATTATGAATTTGTAGTTATGTCATTTGGACTAACCAATGCTCCTACAAATTTCATGGATCTGATGAACTTAATGTTCAAGCAGTATTTGGACTTGTTCGTTATCGTCTTTATTGATGATATCCTCATTTACTCTAGGAATGAGGAAGAACATGCGAATCATTTGAGGGTTGTTCCACAAACTCTCTAAGATCGCCAGTTATTCTCTAAGTTTAGCAAATGTGAGTTTTGGTTACAATTCGTCGCTTCCTTGGGCATATTGTTTCTAGTGAAGGGATCCCAATGGATTCGAAGAAGATAAAATCAGTGAAACAATGGCCTAGACCTACCTCTCCTATAGATATCAGAAGTTTCTTGGGTTTGGCAGGATATCACAGAAGGTTCGTGGAAGGATTTTCATCCATAGCCTCTTCATTGACTAAGTTGACTCAGAAAAAGGTCAAGTTTCAGTGGTCAGATGATTGTGAGAAAAGCTTTGTAGAACTGAAAACTAGGTTGACTACAACTCCGATTTTGACTCTACCAGAGGGTTCATACGGTTATGTTATCTACTATGATAAATCCAGAGTCGGCCTAGGTTGTGTGTTGATGCAGTGATGTAAGGTCATAGCTTATGCTTCTAGACAACTTAAGGTGCATGAGAAGAACTATCCAACTCATGACCTTGAGCTTGCAGCAGTGGTGTTTGCACTTAATATTTGGAGACATTACTTGTATGGTGTTCATGTAGATGTGTTCACAGACCATAAGAGCCTTCAGTATGTGTTTACCCAGAAAGAATTGAATCTTCGCCAGAGGAGATAGCTTGAGTTCCTCAAGGACTATGATATGAGTGTGCATTACTATCCTGGTAAGGCCAATGTAGTAGCATATGCTCTTAGCATACTATCTATGGGTAGTGTAGCACATGTTGAAGAAGAAAGAAAGGAGCTAGCAAAGGACGTTCACAAACTTGCTCGCTTGGGAGTTCCTCTTATGAGCATATGTAACAGTTCAGAATGGGTCAGAATCTTCATTGGTAGCGGAGGTTAAGGAAAAGCAAGACAGTGATCCGATATTGCTTCAACTAAAGGGTGCAGTCCATGAACAGAGGGTTGAGGTTTTCTCCCAAGGGAGAGATGGTGTGCTTCGCTATCAGGGTCGATTATGAGTTCCTAAAGTGGGTGAGTTGAGACAATAGATTCTTGCACAATCCCATAACTCCAGATATTCTATTCATCCAGTCACCACTAAGATGTACCATGATTGCGGGAAGTCTTTTGGTGGAATGGTATGGAAAGAGATATAGCGGATTTTGTGGCTAAGTGCCCTTATTGCCAGCAAGTGAAAGTAGAACATCAGAAACCCGGAGGTATGACTCAAGAGATCAGCATTCCTACTTGGAAGTGGGAAGTGATCAGCATGGACTTTATTGCAGGCTTACCTCGTACTCGCAGACAACATGACTCCATTTGGGTGGTAATTGATAGAGTCACTAAGTCTGCGCGCTTTTTGGCTGTTAAGACTACATATTCAGCGGAGGACTACGCCAAGCTTTACATTAATGAGATAGTTAAGTTGCATGAGGTTCCTTTGTCTATCATCTCAGATAGAGGTCCTCAATTTACCTCTCATTTCTGGAAGTCATTTAAGAAAGGTCTTGGTACTCAGGTTAATCTTAGCATAACATTTCATCCATAGACGGGTGGGCAGGCAGAGCGTACCATTCAGACCTTAGAGGACATGTTGAGAGCTTGTGTGATCAATTTCAAGGGTAGTTGGGATGATCACCTTCCTCTTATAGAGTTCGCCTACAGGGGTCATTTGGCCTTTTCCTTAGGCGTTGGACCCCTAAATTTCGTCGTTTAAACCCTAAAATGCGTAGTTTTGGTCAGTTTTAGCCTAGTAACTAAATTAGAATTTACCCTAAGCAAATCATTCACCAAAAACTTAGAAAACTTAGAATATAGAAGGAGAAAGAGTCGACCAAGCCCTAGTCCAAGAACGCAACAGGTTTTCATCAGTTTCAACCCTGAAATTGAAAGATTTCTCCATGGATTTCATCACCAGGTATGTGGGATTTCACTAGTGAGTTCCTTTCTCCCATTAGGTCCCTAGATTTCGGTCAGAATCTTGAGTCCCTTAATATTATCTAGACCTAGGGTTTCTTGAATGTTAGAAATTGTTGGGTTTTAACTGTTAGAATGATCCAAATTAGATTGTCAAGAATTCAGTATCGTTTTGTGTAGATTCTTTCATAAATTTAGAACCCTGGCTATGTAGTTCTTTTAGTTCATGAATTACATATGCTAGGTCAGATACGTATCCGGGCGCTTCATCCAATACTAAGTGTCCACGCTCGTTCAATAGTAATATAACCCAACTAGTGAGTTGGAGTCAAGCCCCAAGGGAGTGGTTCGTAATTGAGAATTAATAGAAAAGCAAAAATGTGTTCAAGTCAATCATAGCTCTAGACATTTACGAGTAACAACATGATAAATTAAAGGGTGACACAAGTATCAATTATCGAAGGGGTTTTTGTAGTCAATTATCAACTAGAAGAAGCAAATAATATAAAAATATGAATATGGAGACATGATTCTTGGGATGTGATAAGAATATGGGCAAAAAAAAAACCCGGGTGAATGCTATTGATAGTAAATCGCTGTAAATTGGTAATTAAGCTAGACTTTCGTGGGGTAAATTTTTCTCTCGAACAATTTACCCCGAATCAAATAGGTTTCTCTGGAACACCAATAAGAGGTAATGAAGCACAACCTTCACCTTAGTCCATTCACTCTCTCGAGCTGAATGTGTGGGAGAGGGTTTAGGATTAACTCTCTCGAGCTGAACCCACAACAACCATAACCCCCCACAACTATCGATTCAGTAGTTTTGGTTTTAAACCTCTCTCTCGAGACAAAGTAAAAAACACGAAGATAAAATTGTATTTGCAACTACAACCCCATTAAATTCAAACACAACTACTGAACGAAATCACCTTAAAACAACAAATTAACTATTTATTAGCAATATCCAGCAGTAAATTCAACCCATATTCACATAATCACACCCAAGACTTGAGGTTTTAGCTAGACATAGTAAATAGATAGAAATCGATACCGAAAAGTGTTTCCATCAAATGGGTACAATAGATATTGTCGTTACACACGTCTAAGATGAAGAATCTTCAATACCCACTTCCAATTTCTTAGAAATGTATATCTTCAAATCTTCAAAGATAAGGAACAAAGTCTCCAAAACTCTCAGTTCTAAAAACTGAAAATAATGTTTGATATTCTAAAATTCGATATTGATTGCCTCCTAAACTAAAAATTCAAACAAGTATTTATAGTTGTCAAAAAGTGTGTTGCGAAGGACCACTCAGTGCAGTTAGTCGGGATCGCCAATTCACTCAGCGATCCGCCCTTTGGTCTGGTTCATCGCCTTTCTGCATTGGCCGTCAGCAAATTCAAGTTTTGTAACATTGGGCGATGGAGTACTGCATTGCGAAATCATTCGACGACTCGCCGACTACTCCTTTATCTCGCCGACTCGATTTTCTCCTTAGAGCTTGGCACACTGGAACATTATGTGAGACCAAAGCCATTCGGCGACTCACCTAATTGTTTAGGCGATCCTCAGGCGGTCTTTTCTTCGTTCTTTTCCGCTGCCTTGTTCCTTTCTGCCCAATAGTGTCCATGCTTTGTCTGTAACTCCAAATACCTGAAACTCAAGGATTTTTATCAGTTATTGAGACAAAATATGAATTTGAGGACACTAAATCTATCAAAATAAAGCCCTAAAAGAGTCCAAATCATGGACTCATCAACACCCCCAACTTAAACTTTTGCTTGTCCTCAAGTAAAACTCAAGTTCAGCAGTTCAAAAAGGATGTCTCAAACAGTGCTTCGCAAGACTCAATCATGAATGCACACAACAAGACTCAACTTACTCGTGCAAGGATTAATTGTGCACTCAAAGATTCAAGTTGTGACTCACCATTACCAAAGAATCTCGAGCTCACTATACTTGCTTCAAATGCAAGTTCAAGCTCAACAAAGGTATTCAAATGCCCTCACACAAAGAATGATTCCATATTCACTCAATGGTTCAATCATTTAAAGTTCTGGAATCAAGATCAACACTCACACTCACAAAGATAAACACAATGCATGATTTCACCCATAGGTTTGCCTTTATTTTCCGATCGACTTTTGCTTAAGCTCATTCAAGATCAAAAAGGTCTTTTCAAGGCTTGTAATGGGGCTGAGTGTAATGGTATGGTCATTTAGGCTTATAGGCAGAAATCCTAATGAAATGTGATATGAACAACACCTTCTTTCCTTCTCTTTATCATTTTCATTCAAGCTCAAAAGTCACCTCTTATTCATCTTCCATGGGTCATTGGAAACCCCATTTTTTTTGTATTTCCACAACCTTATTCCACTACTTTTTTTTTCAATCTTTTCTTATTCTTTTTTATATGGAGGGGTTCCATTTTTTCTCAAAACATGGGCAAAAGGGACTTCTTTGCATTTTATTGATTTGCCTTCTCTTTTCACCACACCCCCAGCTTAGGCTTTTGGCCTAAGTTGGCTATTCAAACAAACCACAGATCATGAGGATTATGGGTAATGGGTCAATAAAAGGTAACAGTGTTATCAAGTTTCTTCCAAGAAAAGGTTAAGGCTCAAAGGGTTGCTCAAAAGAGGTTCACACACTCACAAGGTAAGCCACAAAAGAGGTATAATGTCAAATTGGTTCACACTCTTTAAAGTTGCCTAAGATCATCTCAAGAAATTGCATCACTTAGTCAACCGGACCAACGGGGCAAATTCTAGGTGTCATCACACATGGTTCACGGTAAGCTCATCACACAAGCCATTGACACCAATGTCAAACAAGACTTCACACTTTCGCTAGTGTGCAATGTTCATCACAAGAGACTCAATTTGATACTTGGCTAGTCACAACGAGATGCAACGAGTTCACATATTCTCTATGCAACTTCGATTGGCCTCATCATAGCCACACATTCATTTTTGTTCGATTATGAGCACTATTCGAGTCATCGGTATTGATCAAAACCGATACTCAAATTTGTACGAGAACAACCACATTCAACACATAGAAGAGGTGGCAAAATTTTTCGAAAAGGGTCAAAAATCATTTACTATTGAAAGCAAGGAGCCACAAGCTCAAGTATCCACAAAAGTAGTATAAAAACACAATTTTTAGCTTAAAGGCCAAATATAACAAAACAAGAATTACGAATGTCACACCAAAGGTGAGCCTTACACCACCATACACCACCGTAAATAAAAGCATTTGTCCTCAAATGCAAAAAAGCTAAAAATATACACAATCAAAAGAAATAAAGACAGAGAGGGAGGTAAAGAGGGGATCATGTCTACGCAGTCGCTCCATCTGTCTAGGCATCGATGTACAGTACATCAATCTGGTCTCGGGCCTCAGTACCCGGGGCCACCTCAGAAGGAACAACAGTAGCACTAGGGGCAGCCAAGGGAGTATCTGCTAAGGAAGCCTGCACAACAACATCTACCATGGCCTCTCCCGTCTCAGTAAGGCCCTCGTATGAAGCTTCCTCAGCCATCTCGAGCATTTCCTCATCAGTCTCCACCTCACACTTAGGATCAGCTGATTTCTCAACTCTACCCTCATCTCCGGCAGTAGCCGGAGGCATCTCTCGTACATCTGGGATCTCCACCGTCCCGAAGATCATGGACATATCGGTGGACTTCAGCTGATCCACATCACTCCGCAACACAGCTATAGCGGCCTTTAAGGCCGTCACCTCCTCGGTGACCCCTTGGCCACGCTCACACATCGCTATCATTGTCGCAAGAGCGTCAATGGCAGCGCTCAATGGTGTCATAGCATCAACCAGGGCAGTTTAAATCATGTACAGAATGAAGGCCTTTAGTATGGCAGCCCGAGGATCAACAGAATGGGCCATCTATCCTATCCGGAGTAATGAAGCCTGGGTGATCGAAATCTGGGAAACAGCAACAACAGCAGGTCTAGGAGGCAGTGCTGCAACAGAAGAACTAGGGACATCAGAAGAAACAACACAGGGAGTACCTGAAGGCCTAGGGGTCGGAGTAGGCAAAGATGCCTCTACAGGTATGGAGTCTGTGTCCACAATCGGTGAAGGCTCCACTGGGGCTACTTTTTGCATCTTCTCTGCCTGATCCTTAAGATATTCAGCTTCGATCCTCCGGATATCAGTGGAGGATGTGGGAATCACTTCCACTTTCTTCTTTGCATCTCTAGGTACCTGAGCCCATGTTCACAGCTCGGTGATCAATATTGAGAAGGAAAGTGAGGTCTGGTGCTGCTTTGCACGCATTAGAATTTCCTGTGCTATGGTGATCCCAGATTTATCCTAGTTTCCTCTATGATGCAACCCAGACAGGCTGCCTTGGCAAGGCGAAGGATCGAATCATTCTGGGATGGCATAATTGTGCTGCTGATAAAACCGAACCAGAATCTTGTAGCTACGTTCAGATCTTTCTTTTCTATCGAAACCCCTTCCGCCAACCACTTCAAAGTACCATCTGAAATCAGTGGGGCTAACCACTTCTTCATCTTTTCCAGCTTCTCTATTCTGATCAAGTGCTGGCAGTGATCATTAATGCGCGTGGACATGCCTAAGACTATGTCGATAGCAACACTATCACATTTTACCTTCCAGCCTCTGACAACTACGTAGTCATCTACTTTGAAAGCTACTGCTTGCTTCTTCCTTTGGTGTATCAATGCACTGTATGCACTGTAGTGACCCAGTTTGGAATATAAGAGCCATGGGGTTTGGTGAAGATTTGGAACTTGTGGTATTTCAGGCAATCCATTATCTCCAAGTACCTATTGATGACTCCATCCATGGACAAACGCTTCTCCTCAAGGATCGTCCTCAACCCCTCAGTCTTTAATATGTTCATTGACTTGGGAGGAGGACCCTGTATTGATGGTGCAAGCACCATTGCTTGCTTTGGAACTGGAAGAGGAGGGGAAACCTGAGGAGTCTGGATCCTTGACGGATCATTCAACTTTTTAGATCGTAGCTCTGCCCTTTGCGCTGCTACAAGCTCATCATCATCAGACGCCATAGTTTGAGGCTTGTGATGATCACCCTCACTCTCAGAAGTGGTGAGGTAAGTATCATAGATGCCGTCACTATCGGAGCTTTCCTCCGGTGACGCAGGTGCTTTGCCTTCATCTTTGCCTTTCCCACCAATCGTGGAAAGTTTTGTAGATTTATTCTTGGAGGCAGCTGCATCCTTATTTAGTGTAATCCCCTTTGCTTTCCCTCGGGGTGGCTTGTTTCTTCCTGCAACTTTAGACCTAGCCATGTCTGCAAAACATTGGGAAAAGTTAGATATACTTTAATCAAATTCACATGAAAAACAGTTGCAGAAAGACTCGCCGAACCAGTCGGTGAGTCTCCGAATCACTTTGGAGAGCTAGGTCGGGATCGCCGAAAGGATTGGCTCACAATTTTAGGCAACTCGGCGAAGGGAAAGGACTTTCGGCGAATCACCAATAGCTTTCAGAGAGCAAGAATTAGCTCACCGAAAGTTACAGTGCAAAAAGGGTTTAGGGGTGCAGACGAATGGTGATCAAGAAGGCTTTCGGCGAGTTGCCGAGTGTCTTCGGCGACCTCAGGCTTCTCGCCGACAGTTATAGAATACACCAACATATAAAGCATGAAATTAAAGGCGAGATGGGGAGATTAGGCGAACCGCCGAGTGGTTCGGCGAGCTCAACCCAGCTCGCCAAACGACCCAACGTGCCTATTTTCAACCCAACTTCTCGAATGCAATCCCACAACCCCTAAAAACAAAATCAAACCATGCATAACTCAAATTCAAGCAAGATCCATAACACCCATTGCCTTGGGATACTCAGACTTTTCCCAGTTTTGTCAAATTTGGCCAATTGACGACATTTGCCCTTAAAAATGAAGTCACCCGCTCTATCATTAGGCAAATTACATCGTTTGGCACAAAAATGGGCTACTCAGACTTTACCCAACCAAGACAAACAACATGCAAGCACAACCCCACAAAATTTACTTTATTTTAGAGCACAAAAAATGGGAATTTAACATTGAAAATATTACGGGCAAGATTATCGAATTACAAATAGGCATTCAAACATTCTAATCCTATCAGAGAGGCCCAACACACATCATCAACATAATATTGCTTGCATAAGATTGAAAATTACTAAAAATAAATGCGGAATTCGAAAAACCAACCTTAAATGCCGATAAAAATAAGATTGAAAAGCTAGGCGGCAATGTAATCCAAATCTAAGCACCAATTGATCACCTAAAATACTTATAGAGTTCGGAAATATTAAAAGTACTAAATAGGTGCGAGTTTGGGAAGATGAAAAATGAGGCAAAATGAAAGAGTTTGAAATTTAAACCTTTGGCCCTTTAATAAACCGTCCACTTCTCGCCCATTCGGCGACGTTAGTCGTGATCTCCGACCCATTCGGCGACACGCCGAGTGGTAACTTACCTCGTCGAGTTTTACAGGACCCTCAGTTGATGTGGGGATCCAAACGGTGGACAAGATCGAGATCGCCGACTTGATCGGCGAATCACCAATAATTTCCTAGGCTCGCCGAGTTTTACAGACTCTACCTTAAAGTTGTCTTGAGTCTAACGACGGTCTAGGTCGGGGTCGTTGACCTCTTTGGCGTTTTGCCGACTGTACTTTAGCTCTCCAATCTGCAGTTTTTAAACATTTCCCACACTTTAACCTGCACAATCAACACACCATTATTCTAAAATAACAATTTAAAGTGATAAAACCTTGGGTTTCCTCCCAAGAAGCGCCTTAGTTAACATCGTGGCACGACAAAAGTCCTTACTCAAGCTCCATTATTGGGGTTGGCCCTAGTGCGACTAGGTAACCCCAATTGTTCATTTGGGTGGAACTGAGGCAATACATGACCCATGAGAGTTTCAATTAGATGGATAGATCTAGAGTGAGAACCGATTATCTGATTTAGCACTTCAATATTTTCCTTCATCTCTTCCGGCACTCTATCTTGCTCACTGATATTTTGGAGAATGATTAACAGCGTATCCTCGACATATTTACTCTCATTGTTCTCAGATATTTTCCGCTCATGAGGGGGTTGATGCTTATCGTGACCAATGACACTAACCTACAGTACAAGTGTCTACGATCGTCTATAATATAGTAACCCAGCCAAGGCTTGGGGTCGTGTCCTAAGGGAGTGGTTTTGAGAATTAGTAGAAAAATAAAATTAAGGTTAAACTAGTCGTAGCTAAAGACATTAACGATTAAAAACATTATAAATTAAAAGGGGTGACACAAAGGTGTCAAATATCAAATGGGAGTTTTGTCCCAAGTAGTAAAAAAACAACAAAAATAATAAGAAGATCAAGTATGGGGACAAGTTATTGGGGTATGACCGCAATACAAGTTGAGATAAATCGTTGGGTACATTCTTTCGATAGGAAATTTGTAAGATAATAGTGACTAGGCTAAGCTTTAGATTGAAATAAGTTCCCTCTCGGGGAACTTACCCCATTTCAAATGTGTTCCTCTCGTACACCCATTTGCCGCATGAAGGACAGCCTACGCCTTACCCCACTCACTCTCTCGAGCTGAGTGTTAGGATATGGGACTAGGGCTCACCCTCTCGGGCTGAACCTCATGTCGACCCACTCCTTAGGC
>NW_006239310.1:363143-363710 GCF_000226075.1 Solanum tuberosum | reverse complement strand
AACCCTTTAGATTAAACCACAACCACTAGGTGAAATAACCATTAAAATACATCTACTCTATCAACAAGCAATACCCAACAACAATATCAACATATATTTGCTAAATCACACCCCAAGAATGGGGGTTTTTAGCCACACATCAAGAAATAAAAAAATACACCTAAAATGATACTAATATCAAATGGGTATAAGGAATTAAACCTTGATTTAGGCAAAGGAAAAAGAATGGAGAAGATTTACTTCCAACTTGGGGAAGATGAAATCCTTCTTTCTTCAAGTCTCCCAAAAACCCTCTCCAAACTTGAGAGAAAATATCCCAAAAAGTACTATTCTATTATGGAAATTAAAATAAATGTTCGACTCTTAAAAATTAATAACAAGTTTAGTATTTATAGACTTCATAAAATAGTGCTGGCGGATCTTTCGGTGAGGTTAGTCGGAATCACCGATTAACTCGGTGATTCGCCCTTTGGTGTAGTTTGTTGTCGTCTTGCACTAGCCTTCAACATCATCGTGCTCTGTGTCATTGGGAGACCTAGTACTGCTTCGCGGAATTATTCGGCGAAA
>NW_006239310.1:359949-362725 GCF_000226075.1 Solanum tuberosum | reverse complement strand
TCTCAAACAGTGCTACACAAGACTCAATCATGAGTGCACACAACAAATCTCAATTTACTTATGCAAGGATCAATTATGTAGTCAAAGATTCAAGTTGTGACACACCATTACCAAATATTCTCATGCTCGCAATACTTGCTACTTGTGCAATCAAGCTCAACAGGAAGTATCTAGATGCCCTCATATCAAGAATGAGGTTAATCAATTCAAGATTAGGAATCAGATGCAACGCTCACACTCAAAATGAGGAACACATTGCATGTTTTTACCCATAGGTTTGCCCTTATTTTCCAATCGACTTTCGATTCGGCTTACTCAAGATCAAAAAGGTCTTTCTAAGGCTTGTAATGGGGATGAGTAGCAAAGGTATGGTCATTTAGGCTCAGTGACTTTTTCCTCGTGAGATGTGGTATTCTCAAGGCATTCCCTTCTTTTCCTTTATCAATTCTTTTTCTAGTGCTTCTAAGTCATATTTTTATTCACCTCCATGGATTGCTTGGAAACCCGATTTCCTTGGTACTTTATTCCACAAATATGTTTTTTTTTCTTCGAAGGGTTTCCATTGCTCTGCAAAACCAGGGGTTAAGGGGGACTTTTCTTGCACTTCTTGACTTCTCCTTTTCCTTTTTACCACACGCCCAACTTAGGCTTTTGGCCTAAGTTGGCTATCACTAAACCACAAGTCAAGAAGATTATAGGTAGCGGGTCAAGTAAGGTCTAGGGTTCATCAAGGTTCTTTCAAAGAAAGGTAAGACTCAAAGGGTGTTCAAAAGAGTTTCACACTCTCACGGGTAGGCCACAAAAGAGGTATATGTTAAATTTGGCTCACACTCTTTAAAGTTGCCTAAGATCATTTCAAGAGCACACATTTCTAAGTCAATCAGACTAACAGGGCAAATTCTAGATTAATTCATGCAAGGTTCAAAGCAAGCTAATCACACAAGGCATCGACACTTAAGTCAAACAAGACCACACATTTTCGCTAGTGTGCAACGGTCATTACAAGAGAATCAATTTGATAAATGGCTAATCACAACGAGATTCAAAGAGTTCACATATTGTCTATGCAACTTCATTTGGCCTCATCGTAGCCGTACATTCATGTTCATTCGATTGAGAGCACTATTCAAGTCCTCGGTATTGATCAAACCCGGGACTCAAATTTTTTGCAAAAGAATAGCCACATCAACTCACGAGGGGTGGCAAAACTGTGCGACAAATTTAAAAAATTTCAGAAGGATCAAAATCATTTGGTGTTTATAAAAAAACATAATACACATGATCAATTAAACTAAATAATCTACACCATCTTTAAGCATTATAACCAACACAAAAATTCTTTAATTTTGTTAGCTATACTATGTACAAAAATATTAATTTTGAAGTTGGTGTTTACACAGGGTCCAAAAATTACTAATTGCACCAAATCACATACCATAAGTATTTGAGAATTAAGATATAAAATTCGTTATCACACCAATCACACAAACAAATACGCCAACACATGTACCAGAATATTAATTTGAAGTTTATCTTTGTATAAGGTCTTAAAAAAATCAATAACAAAATATCACACACCAAATCAAATTATTGATTTATGTTCTTTATATAAGGCATGCAGCATACCAATTACATCAGATCACATACACAAAAACAATTTCAAATTAGATACACCAATACACATATAAAAATTTTAACTTGAAGTTGTTCTTTGTATAAGGTCTAAAAATTACCAATAACACCATATCACACACTAAAATAAATTATTGATTTATGATGTTAATATAAGGTATGCAACATACCAATTAAATTAGATCACATATAATAATATTTTTTTGAATTAGGTGTTTATATACGGACAATAACTTACACTAGTGTAGTAATCAATTAAACGTATTGTTATACCAAAAAATATTCAATGAATCGGTTGTTTAAAAACCACCAAAGTTGCTTTTCTATACCACCAAAAAATATCACCTGCAAAAATTATATCAACTAACGTAATAATATACCAAAAACGACTACTAATAATTAATGTTTATTCAACAATAAAATCTATTCAATCGATGCACAAACTATTAACGAAATCATATAAATTTTATATTACACCACAAAAACGTACAATATAAACCGACTAATTATAAAAAATATTAAACACAAATGATGAGAAAAATCAAATATATTAACCACGTAAAATAATATCAAATCAATCATTTTTATTCAAATACCTTATGAGTCCCATCGCCCGTTGTGTTGTATTAGAATTGAAAATTTATTGGTATTCATTTTGAATAGTCGATTAAAGTAGACATGGAGTTTTACTTTTGTTAGAAACCTCTCTTCATGGGAGAGAATATATAACAAATCTGAGTAAATCAGGAAGGTAAAATAATTGGAGAAAATTAAGAGATATGTGATAAGTGTGGCTGATTATTTATACGTTTCTTTTAAAAAAAATATATAAATTCTAGTTTTGTAAATAAACTATTGCTATATAAGTGAAAAAAATTATTGTTATAGTGTAGTAATTAAGGTACTTAAGTTGTATACTTAAGCTTTTTGCAGAGAAGGAAGAGTAGATTAGAAGGTGAGATGTTCCATTTTTGACATAAAAAATAGTGATACACGTGTTTCTACCGAAAGCAGTACGCACTATGCACTTTTGGAAGACAAAATAAGGTGAATTTACTATTTTGAATCTACTCTTATAGCTCAAGTCCTATTTGATGTACAATTTACTGTCACGCCCTGAGCCTACACCTTGGGCGGGACCGGC
>NW_006239310.1:359695-359849 GCF_000226075.1 Solanum tuberosum | reverse complement strand
GTCTATGAAGCCTCTAACATACTTAGATGGATGTTGGTCCAGTCCCCGCAACAACCTAACAAAATAAAACTAGAAACACAAAATAACCGAGTCCTCTGAAAAGCAAGGAGGCTCACCACTGACTCTGGAGTGCTCAGCTGGATCAACGACGTGC
>NW_006239310.1:322656-358289 GCF_000226075.1 Solanum tuberosum | reverse complement strand
ATCTCCTCGATTTCCTCTTCTTCTCTTCTTCACTCTCAAGAACCCTAACTTTCACTCTCTTAAAATGGAACAAAATGATCCAAATATCATCCTAACACAACAATATATCCTCAAAAGAATTAGCTAGGGAAAAGACCAAAATGCCCTTAATGATTCCCGGACGGATTTTCTTGTCAACTGCCCAACTTTCAAAGGGCCATAACTCGCTCATACGAACTCGGAACTGAGCAAACTCGGCGGCGTTGGAAAGATCATTCCACAAGCTTCAAAACCATAACTGGAACTACTCCTAACTCATCCAGAGCTGGAAGTTATGACTTCTCAAAATTGGCCAAAAACTCACCTTTTCCATACTTAGCCAAAAAAAAAAAATTAAGCCTGTTCTTAGTTATTTCATTTTGCCGGATGTTACATTTACATTGCTTCTTGTACCACATTTTGATGTAGCATTCGTCCTCATAAACTGTCATTTCTAAATAAATAAAGGTAATATAAAATTGAAGATAGAGAAGGTGATATGACACCTCTCTATGGTCAATATTCCTATTTTTTGTCCTTTTTTTGCATTTTTAATTCATAATGTACTACTTTATTAGCTTAAGAAAAGCCTAACAGTAATGCTGATGGCTAACAATTATAAATGTTAATTGTAAGCCCACGTAATAATAATTTTCAATAAAGAAGTTCACCCCACGAGTGACATTAAAACTGTAACACCCCGCTATTTGAAAGAACTAGAATTAAAAAGAAACCATTTTTGGACATCCCAAGTGCTTTCACAAGGCAATGGTTCAATTGTGATTGCATAAGTATCCTGATAATTCTTATTACTACAATAAGATGAACAATAATCCTCGCGATGTCTATTTCTATATCTGATAGCAGCAATTGCATGACTACAATGGATTTTATCATGTTGAAATTTACCACAACTGCACATTCGAGTATTCATACATACTGTAAATTTTTATGCACCATCTATAATTGTATGATGAAATTATGTGATGCGCATACCTTCATTTAAAAACATACATTTATATTAAAAACAAAACATACTATATATAATAAAGAACTGATAGTATTTACAATCATACGATGCAACAAATTTTTATTGTCCTCCAACATTTCACTTTATTTATTTGTCAAGGTTGCTGTACTTTTTCTACATTCTTAGTTGTGTTTCTTATTTCAAGTTTCAATTGTTTTATGCACAAATTTCAACAAAGAACCGCTGACAACTTTCTTCCAATCAAAATTGTATTATTTATTGACTTTGCAATATTACTTGTCAATGTCCAAGTCCTTTTTACTGTTGAATGTGAACGTGACCATTTCTCATAATTTTCTTATTAGATATGCATGATATTTTGGATTAATATGATCCATTCTTCACATCAATTCATCAAACTCTTGAACTATGTATGGTTTTTCTAAACTAAAGAATAATTTCCTCACCTCTTATGTATCTCTGTGTATTTTCTTTAGTAAATTGATCCACAGATGGTAAATGCATGGGTAATATAGGAATTCTGGATAATAGCGACATTAGCATTTCATATATTCTTATTTTTATCAGAAAAAAAGCACATACCATCTCTTTCACCGAATGCATTTTTCAAATTCTCAAAGAACCACAACCATGAATTATAATTTTCTGAATCAACAATCCCATATGAAAACGACAAGATGTGACCTATAAAACCAATTTTTACACAATAAATATAACATAAATTGTTTATACATATAAATCAAATTTTTTTAGTGACAATAAAAATAGTACCCCCTAGATCTAATGTGCTAGCTATCAATATTGTGCCTTCATAAGTTGAATTCAAATGTGTACCGTCAATGACCACTATTGGTCGACAATACTCCAAGCCTCTTATACTGGCATCAAGTGCTGTAAATGAATATAAAAAAAGGATTTCATCTATTTTTCTATAATTCACAACTCTCCCTGGATATGTCTTTTCCAATATATATAAATACGTTGGAATTTTCTCATATGATTCGACAGGATCACCTCTCAATGTCTTGAAAGCTTTTTCTTTACCTCTCCATGCTTGCATGTATGTTAATGAAATACCATTCATCCTTAGCATGTCTGCTATTATGTCTGTTGGTGTGTAAACTATTTTTAGATCAACATACTTTCCAATCAACATTACCCCTAGCACACCACTAGTTGATTGATGCTTTGAATGAATCTATTCCTTCAACGGGCAAGAATGTGTATCATAAAAAAAATTCACTTTGAATAATTTAAAATTATTCAAACACGAGGATTTAAAAACCCATGATCAGTTCTCTATAGCACATTTCAGATAATAACTGTATAAACACATTCATTAATATGCATGGTAAGTTGTTGAAATCCAAATTTTATATTTAAAATCAAACATAGTTGTACTTGACCTTTTAGCAATGAAGCAAAACTCCCTAAAAAATGCATATCGTTTCATAACTTCTGATATAGTTTGTTTGTTTATATGAACTTGATCCTCGATCACCGAATGTTGTTGAAGATTTGAAATTATTTCAGTTCCTTCATATTCTTCAATATAATCATTCAAAACATGATCCATACCAGTCAAACATAGTGTGTTGGATCTCAGAATTTCTTGCCTTATTTTTTGGATACTAGTTTGGTACTTAGTGAATTCCATAGCTCTATCCACACTGTTACACATAAGGGATATTTTGAAAAGAAATGAGAATTGCATCTCTTTTGATCTAAATAAACCTGGACACCCGTATCGTTATGAATCTTCATTGGTGGAGATGGACCACTCACGACATATTTAAGTTCTAAATGAAATATGGTCGTGTCCATACCCAATTGGGAAGATATAGTAGTAATCAAACCTTCGTATTTGATGTTTGCATCATACATCACTCCTTCAATATCGTAATCTAGGTAATTACCTGTATTAAATTACAAATTATCAATCAATTTTCAAAATTAGCAGAATGCATTTCCTACAGAAATTAAATTACACAGTTTGGTAGTTAGAATGGTAATTGATTGTATACAAACGGGTGTTGTTCTTAAGTAGTTTTCAGACCAATATTTTCACCAAAACAAAACTACATAATACCCTTGGGATGCCTTATGGTGTTTATAAAAACATTATTCACACTATCAATTACACCACAAATTAGCCAATTTAATATTTCTTTAAGCATGTTATATATACCAATCCAGGCAAATTAATACACCAATATATTTACAGATAGGTATGCTGGCATCAAAACGGTTGGCGAGAACTGATTTAGTTGTCTGGAAATACATTTTCACCAAATCACGTGCCACAATTGGTAACTATCACTTACCAAATCATATACCAAAACATAATTTACACTATCAACTACACCAAAGTAAGTAACTCAATATTTCTTTAAACATGTTTTATATATCAAATCAGGAAAATTAATACACCAATAAATGTACCAAAATATTTATAAATAGGCATGCTGGTACAAAAACAGCTGACGAGAACTGATTCAGTTGTCTGTAAATATATTTTCACCAAATCACACACCAAAACACTTACCAAATCACGTACCACAATTTCAATCACTTACCAAATCACACATCAAAACATAATTCACACTATCAATTACATCAAATCACATACCACAATTTCATTGTAATTATTCACCCCCAAAAATACTACATAATAAACTTGATATGACATTTGGTGTTTATAAAAAAATATAATACACATGATCAATTAAACGAAATAATCTACACCATCTTTAAGCATTATAACCAACACAATAATTCTTTAATTTTGTTAGCTATACTATGTACAAAAATATTAATTTTGAAGTTTGTGTTTACACAGGGTCCAAAAATTGCTAATTACACCAAATCACATACCATAAGTATTTGAGAATTAAGATATAAAATTTGTTATCACACCAATCACACAAACAAATACGCCAACACATGTACCAGAATATTAATTTGAAGTTTATCTATGTATAAGGTCTTAAAAAAATATCAATAACAAAATATCACACACCAAATCAAATTATTGATTTATGTTCTTTATATAAGGCATGCAGCATACCAATTACATCAGAGCACATACCCAAAAAAAAATTCAAATTAGATACACCAATACACGTATAAAAATTTTTAACTTGAAGTTGTTCTTTGTATAAGGTCTAAAAATTACCAATAACACCATATCACACACTAAAATAAATTATTGTTTTATGATGTTAATATAAGGTATGCAACATACCAATTAAATTAGATCACATATAATAATAAATTTTTGAATTAGGTATTTATAAACGGACAATAACTTACGTTTGTGTAGTAATCAATTAAACGTATTGTTATACCAAAAAATATTCAATGAATCGGCTGTTTTATAACCACCAAAGTTGCTTTTCTATACCACCAAAAAATATCACCTGCAAAAATTATATCAACTAAACGTAAAAATATATCAAAAACGACTACTAATATTTAATGTTTATTCAACAATAAAATCTATTCAATCGATGCACAGACTATTAACGAAATCATATAAATTTTATATTACACCACAAAAACGTACAATAAAAACCAACGACTAATTATAAAAAATATTAAACACAAATGGTGAGAAAAATCAAATATATTAACCACGTAAAATAATATCAAATCAATCATTTTTTATTCAAATACCTGATGAGTCCCATCTCCCGTTGTGTTGTATTAGAATTGAAAATTTATTGGTATTCATTTTGAATAGTTGATTAGAGTAGACATGGAGTTTTATTTTTGTTAGAAACCTCTCTTCATGGGAGAGAATATATAACAAATCTGAGTAAATCAGGAAGGTAAAATAATTGGAGAAAATTAAGAGATATGTGATAAGTGTGGCTGATTATTTATACGTTTCTTTTTTAAAAAAAATATAAATTCTAGTTTTGTAAATAAACTATTGCTATATAAGTGGAAAAAATTATTGTTATATAGTAGTAATTAAGGTGCTTAAGTTGTATACTTAAGTTTTTTGTAGAGAAGGAAGAGTAGATTAGAAGGTGAGATGTTCCATTTTTGACATAAAAAATAGTGATACACGTGTTTCTACCGAAAGCCGTACACACTATGCACTTTTGGAAGACAAAATAAGGTGAATTTACTATTTTGACTCTACTCTTACAGCTCAAGTCCTATTTGATGTACAATTTGCATTGCTTCTTGTACCACATTTTGATGTAGCATTCGTCCTCATAAACTGTCATTTCTAAATAAATAAAGGTAATATAAAATTGAATATAGAGAAGATGATATGACACCTCTCTATGGTCAATATTCCTATTTTTTTTCCTTTTTTTGTATTTTTAATTCATAGTGTACTAATTTAATAGCTTAAGAAAAGCCTAACAGTAATTCTGATGGCTAACAATTACATATGTTAATTGTAAGCCCACGTAATAATAATTTTCAATAAAGAAGTTCACCCCACGAGTGACATTAAATCGGTAACACCCCTCTATTTGAAAGAACTAGTATTAAAATGAACCCATTTTTGGAAATAATTAAATTTGGAAATTTTGACAAGTTTTGCCAAGTATGAGTTTTGGGTCAACTTCAAACCACCATAACTTTCAGCACAACATGAGTTAGGTGGGCTACAAGATATCTAATGAAAGGTCTTTAAATTATCTTTCCAACCACCGAGTTTGCTAATTTTCGAGTCCGTATGAGGGAGATATGCCCGTTCGAAGTTGGGTTGTCCGGATAAGAAAAGTAAACTGGATTTTAGAGGGGTAATTTGATCTTTTATTTTATTTTTATTAATTAATTTGGGGTCTAAACTGAGTTAATTTAGTTTACGCTTCACAAAATTACGCAAGGGTTTTGAGAGAAGACAATAGAGGAGAAAAAGCCAAAGTTCGTCGCGTTCTTGAGTTTCGCTTGCAGATTTCACCATGGGTTAATTCCTACAAGGTATGTGAGATCACATAGCGTTGGGTTCATTCACCAACGCGCCAATCATGTTTAATTCAATGTATTTACATTCTTGAAAGTAGAGTAATTGAGTTCTTGATGGATTTTGTTGAAGTTTCTACTGGGATCTTGATTGTTGAGTTTTGGAGGAGTTCTTGAGATGATTTGATGAGATTTAAGGTTGTTTTTTAGTAGATTCTCTTATACTTTGGTTGGGTATTCAAATCTAAGTGTTTGGGGAAGAAACCAATCGAATCTAGATGGTTTAAGGTTGATAAACGAACAAGAAAATTTGTGGGATTTCTAGGCAGGAAGCTGGCGCACTGTGCCAGTCAGTGTGCCAGAGGAAGAGCTCTTGTCACGACCCGAGTCTACATCTTGGACGTGGCCGACACTCAAAGACCATTATTGGTCCCCAAGTGAACCTTCATCCTGGTTGACTACAAGCGGAAGACTAACTCAAGCATGCAAAAGCTTAAAAATTGAATAAAATTCATGAAACTTAAATACAAGCTTTAACTCAAAAGAAAACTCTCAATAATATAATATATTCAACTCGCGCCAAAATGGGAAACTTAAATCTTTAAAACATTTAATAAAATAAATGAACACACTTCTGAAACTCTACTGTCTATCTATGAAGCCTCTAACTGACAAAGATGGAAGTCAGGACAAGACCCATGGCATCCTGACAAAACTGAAAAGTAAATGAAAATCCTCCGAAAACAAGGAGGCTCACCATAGCTAACTCGAACTACATGTGGTATCAACGAAGCTCCTGTTGATGACCCTAAATACATGTATCTTCATCAAGAAAGGATGTAGGCCAAATGGCTCAGTACGTGGAATGTAAGAGCATGTAAGGAGAATTCTAAAACATAAACATAAGCTTGAACTTGAAAAAAAAAAGGAAACGTACTTACCTCTTTCCAAACTTACTCAACTCAAGGAATACTCAAGGATACTCAAAACTACTCAACTTACTCAACTAAGAAATACTCAAGGATAAGATACTCAACTCAGAGATTAGATACTCAACTCAAAGATACGATATTCGACTCTGGGTAATCAACTCTGGATACTCAACTCAATATAAAGCAATAATACACATGTAATATATGGAAAGCTTTTAAAACAATAGAAATCAACTCCGTGTATTGAAGAATAAAATAACAACTCAATTTATATATAATAAAATATAATATAACTATGTGGGAGTTTTTCTAACCGGCAACCACCACTATGAGCCTAAGTGGTGATACAACGTCTTGCCCACGCTGCCATAATTGTCCTATACTTTGCCGTCATATAGGACGCCTTAACTAAGTGGGTCCACTAGTCTATGCTAAAAATCACTTAAGGAATCATCTAAAAAGTATGATCCCTTACTACCCATGATGGCTACATGGTTTATGGAGACGTGAGTTATCTAAACTCAAACTCGTCCCCATATCGGTGCTCAATACGACTCCCAAAATTCTCAGCTCATATGTTTAAAAACATAACTTTTTCTTTGATTTGAGATAATTACTCAAAAAATCTTTCTCTTAAAAGAGATGGTACTCAAACTGCTCCAAACTCTTTTGGAAATCTAAGTTTCCTCTCATCTTAAATGTGAAAATATTTACTCTTGGGAATACTTAGTTCCCATATATCATTTTAAAGAAAATGAACTTTAATATTACTCTTTAATCAACTCAAAACTTAAGTCTTAAAACAAAGCTAAAACGTTTGTAACAGACTTCTTTAAATATGGTTCATGTCGAATTATGGACGTGAACGACTCAATGCAAGGTTTTCAATAACCATAGATAGAACTCAATACTTGGAACTCAAAAACTTCAATGATACTACTCATTTCAAGAATGCTCAACTAAGAGGGTTCATGCGGAATTATGGGTAATGAACTACTCAACTCAAGGACTCAAAGATACTTCTCCAGACTTCTTTAAATATGGTTCATGTCGAATTATGGACGTGAACGACTCAATGCAAGGTTTTCAATAACCATAGATAGAACTCAATACTTGGAACTCAAAAACTTCAATGATACTACTCATTTCAAGAATGCTCAACTAAGAGGGTTCATGCGGAATTATGGGTAATGAACTACTCAACTCAAGGACTCAAAGATACTTCTCATCTCAAGATTGTTCGACTTATAGGGTTCATGCGGAATTATGGGCATGAACAACTCAACTCATGGACTTCATGGGTAATAGGTAATAGTCCATGATTTGGATTATAATCTCAGAAAGGATTAGGAACTCGATACTCAAGACTTGGAACTTGAAGATACTACTCCTCTCAAAGATACTCAACTAATGGAGTTAATACGGAAATTATGGGCATGAACGACTAGACTCAAGGGTCAAAATATCAATAAGGAACTCATGTATACAACTCTTCTCATTCTCATACTTACTTACTCAAAACTTAACTCAAATCGATGGTGGATCTCAAAGGATTCACAATTGAACTCAAAGACTTTCTTGAACTCTACTCTTAACTCTCTCTTGAATGTGAATTATGAATTCAAGAGTTATGGTTCATGATATGAAGGATGTCATGCTGACAAAGTAGACTCATGAATACATTCTCCCCATCCTCATACTCACTTGCTCGAGTTATGAAACATGTTACTAGAATTTGTCGAAGACTCCTCAAAAAAGACTAAAAGGGACTTTCTCAAAATGTTCAAAAAAACTCTCTAGACTTAACTTTTAACTCTACCTTGAATTTGAATTATGGATTCAAGTGTTATGCTTCGGAATGTAGGACCTCCCAATGATTTAGGAGGGTTAAGATAGTTGTTCACAAGAACGGGAGAAGACCCAAATTAAAGAACACTGGCGCGACGCGGAGATGGAACTAAATTATTGGTCGCTAAAATAAATTTTGGGACAGTGGACTCCGTATCCTCTCTGCGACGCGGAGAGGGAGGTACTTTTCGGAGGACTGAATGTTTAAAAACACCTCTGCGATGCGGAGCTGGGCACATATTTTTGCCCGATCTTTTCTTCCTCTCTCAAACTCTAATCAACTCATACCTACTGCAATTCTAAGGTCAAAATTCATGAATTCGTTTAACCCAAAACAATTTCAGCGAAACCCACACAAGGAACTATCAATTAACTTATCTTATTCGCAAACCCTCGCCTCTAGTACTCAATGAGAACTTCATTATCAAAGAACAAAGCACAAACCTCAAGAACTCAATAAGATTATCAATATTGGCTAAAACTCAAGAACTTCTCAATAACTTAATAATTCAATCTCAAAAACGAATTCAAGAATAGAATTAAACATGATTGGCGTGAGGGTGAACAAATCCAACACTATGAAAGCTTACATACCTGAAAGAATCATCTTCTTGAAGCAACTTGAAGGAAAATCTTAAAAGATGAACCCTAGCCTTTAGCGTTTCTTTAATTTCTTGAGCGTAGAATTTTGGAGTGGATGAGAGGGTTTGATTTATGAAAACTGGTTTTTCTACACATTTTAGGGAAATTTAGATGACATCCTAAGGTTTTTAGGACTAAAATACCCTTAAATAAATAAATAAAACGAGCTGGGAGTCGGAATAATTTTTTCACTAGGCAGTGAGGTCCGTATTGGCTCCGTAACGCGGAGCCATCACGGAGTTGCTGCCATGTTTGGGCATCGTTAGTAATTCAGTCATAACTTTTTACTCAAAGCTCGAAATTTAGCAAACTCGGCGGCGTTAGAAAGAGGACTTTATGGGCTTTAATTTTTTATCTTGTAGGTCACCTAAATAATCATGTACTAGGAGTTATGGTCATTTGAAGTTGACCCAAAACTTAGAAGAACTAGGAATGACTTGAATGCTTTTCTCTTTGGTTCTTCTCGGAACTTCAGGTGCTACATCTAGTGACCTTAACACTCAAGAAAAATTAAATTCCTTGGTAAAAAAAACTTACTCACTACGAAGGATGGTTCGAGTCTTAGCTCAAAAATTTATGGGGTGTTACAATATCTCCCCCTTGGGATCATTCGTCCTCGAATGACGACTGGACTGGGCATGGAATGAGATTACTCTTACTAAGGTCTGATTCTAATGGTATGCTCTTACTATATTCAAGCTTAACCCAAATCCTTAAGTTCGGATTCTATACCTCTCTATAGGGAATCTCATCCCAAAACTATTACTCTTTACCACCACATTGGGCTCATATCAAGAACCACTTAATGTTTAACAACACCACATTCAAGCTCAGTACTCTAACAACTCCATGGACTCCTACTAACCAGCTCCTTAAGAAATTCTCAACACTTGACTTGATTTCTCATCTTATCATCTCCCCCTTAGGTCTAAAGCTGACACTTGATGGCTATGGACCTACTCCACATTGACAACTCAATTATTCTATCTAGGCACACATGGAAAATTATAACTTAATTGGAACCTCATCTAGTAACATACCATCTCGGCACACCTCTTAATGCTCTTGTTACTCTTGTGACTTAGCCCACACTTGTACCATCATATCTATTGCAGCTAATCACCTCAATTCCTCACCTACTCTATGTCAAGTCTTCTAGATCAAATCTCAAGAGTAACATCATCACCCTCATGTTGCCATTCTTTTGATCATGACACTCATCTCAAATTCAAGCTTAATATTTATGAGTAAACCCAAATATCAATATGATTGCTCGATTACTATACTAACTTACAATTACTAGATGTAAAGTTAATAATCATTCTCCCACAAAAAATTCATGACAAATAGTCAATCCTCACCTCTTAGTATTCATACTTACAATTTACTATCATATTTCCCTTCACAACTTGAGTACTATTCACTCATTCACTATACATCAATGCCTAATTAGTTCTATAACACTTTGAATATTATGGGCTTTCCCTTAAAGATCATAAGCCTAGATTAGAGTTATCACCTCATGAATACTCTTGCTCTTATATTCACCACTTACACTTGGTCATTACTAACACGATGACACATCATCATAACCCCTTTCTAGTTAAGGTATACTCTAACTCATCTTGACTTGCAACTCTTATTCTACCTCCTATCCTGAGCTCTTCACAACTCACCACTTCTTAGTCTACCCGGGAATACTCCTCATTCATAACTTACTAGGTGCATGACCATACCAACATAGTTTGCCAAAACACCATCTCCCTTACTTAGATAACTAAACCTCTGCATACTTTCCTCTAACTCTGGGAATTTTCTTATACTACTACTGCTCATGATCTCGTAACTCATGCTACCTTTTCGGGTAAAGATCTTACCCAAGCTCTAAACATACCTCCTCATAAGGACCTTAGCTGAAACCAGGCTTAGGGAAGAGAGTACAACTCGCTTTTAGCTCAAATGCACGATTCATATAAAGGAATTACTCTGAAACTCAACACTTAACTCACTCATGGGCTTCTCTCAAGCCCCTCTACAGTCTAATGACTTTCTCAAGACTTTTGCTAAGCAACTCATCGATAAAGGACTGGCTTTTATTTTCAACCACCTCTAGTATGACAGGTAGTCGAATGAATATGAGAAATACACGATTAAGAATAAAATCTCTATGACATAGCTCTATTGCACGATTAAGAGTATGAAAGAAGGGAAACTTTTCTAAAATGTCTATAGTCCTTAATTTATAGAAGTGGGGGGCCTCACAACCATAAACAAGACCCTATTGACACGGCTTCATAGACACCCTAAGACACTTGAACTCTATGCTCCGATACCATGTTTGTCACGACCCAAGTCTACACCTTGGACGTGGCCGGCACTCGAAGACCATTGCTAGTCCCCAAGCGAACCCTCATCATGGCTGACTACAAGCGGAAGACTAACTCAAGCATGCAAAAGCTTAAAAATGGAATAAAATTCATGAAACTTAAATACAAGCTTTAACTCAAAAGAAAACTCTGAATAATATAATATATTCAACTCGCTGACAAAACTGAAAAGTAAATGAAATCTTCTGGAAGCAAAGAGGCTCACCACAGCTAACTCAAACTGCATATGGTATCAACGAAGCTCTTGTTGATGACCTTAAATACATGTATCTGCATCATGAAAGGATGCAGGCCAAATGGTTCTGTACGTGGAATGTAAGAGCATGTAAGGAGAATTCTAAAACATAAACATAAGCTTGAACTTGAAAAAAGGGAAACATACTTACCTCTTTTCAAACTTACTCAACTCAAGGAATACTCAAGGATACTCAAAACTACTCAACTTACTCAACGATAAGATACTCAACTCAGAGATTAGATACTCAGATTAGAGATTAGATACTCAACTAAAAGATATGATACTCGACTCTGGGTACTGAACTCTGGATACTTAACTCAATATAAAGCAATAATACACATGCAATATATGGAAATCTTTTAAAACAATAGAAATCAACCAAGTGTATAGAAGAATACAATAACAGCTCAATTTATATATAATAAAATATAATATAACTATGTGAGAGTTTCTCTAACCAACAACCACCACTATGAGCCTAAGTGGTGATACAGCGTCTTGCCCACGCTGCCATAATTGTCCTATACTTTGCCGTCATATAGGACGCCTTAACTAAGTATATCCATTAATCCATGCTAAAAATAACTTAAGGAATCATCTAAAAATTATTATCCTTCACTACCCATGATGGCTACATGGTTTATGGAGACGTGAATTATCTGAACTCAAATTCGTCCCCATATCGGTGCTCAATACTACTCCCAAAATACTCAGCTCATATGTTTAAAAACATAACTATTTCTTTGATTTGAGAAAATTACTCAAAAATCTTTTTCTTAAAAGAGATGGTACTCAAACTGCTCAAAACTCTTTTGAAAATCTCAGTTTCCTCTCATCTTAAATGTGAAAACATTTACTCTTGGGAATACTTAGTTCCCGTATATCATTTTAAAGAAAATGAACTTTAATCTTACTCTTTACTCAACTCAAAACATAAGACTTAAAACAATGTTAAAACGTTTGTAAAATACTTCTTAATATATGGTTCATATCGAATTATAGACGTGAACGACTCAATGCAAGGTTTTCAATAACCATAGATAAAACTCAATACTTGGAACTCAAGAACTTCAATGATACTACTCATTTCAAGAATGCTCAACTCATTGGGTTCATGCGGAATTATGAGCAATGAACTACTCAACTCAAGGACTCAAAGATACTTCTCATCTCAAGATTGTTCGACTTATAGGGTTCATGCGGAATTATGGGCATAAACAACTCAACTCATGGACTTCATGGGTAATAGGTAATAGTCCCATAATTAGGATTATAATCTCAGAAAGGATTAGGAACTCGATACTCAAGACTTGGAACTTGAAGATACTACTCCTCTCAAAGATACTCAACTAATGGAGTTTATGCGGAAGTTATGGGAATGAACGACTAGACTCAAGGGTCAAAATATCAATAAGGAACTCATGTATACGACTCTTCTCATTCTCATACTTACTTACCCAAAACTTAACTCAAATCGATGGTGGATCTCAAAGGATTCACAATTGAACTCAAAGACTTTCTTGAACTCTACTCTTAACTCTCTCTTGAATGTGAATTATGAATTCAAGAGTTATGGTTCACGATATGAAGGGTCTCATGCTGACAAAGTAGACTTATGAATACATTCTCCTCATCTTCATACTCACTTGCTCGAGTTTTGAAACATGTTACTAGAATTTGTAGAAGACTCCTCAAAAAAGACTAAAAGGGACTTTCTCAAAATGTTCGAAAGAACTCTCAAGACTTAACTTTTAACTCTACCTTGAATTTGAATTTTGGATTCAAGTGTTATATTTCAGAATGTAGGACCCCTCAATGATTTAGGAGGGTTAAGATAGTTGATCACAAGAACGGGTGAAGACCCAAATTAAAGAACACTGGCACAACGTGGAGATGGAATTAAATTATTGGTCGCTAAAATAAATTTTGGGACAGTGGACTCCGTATCCTCTCTGCGACGCGGAGAGGGAGGTACTTTTTGGGGGACTGAATGTTTAAAAACACCTCTGCGACACGGAGCTGGGCACATATTTTTGCCCGATCTTTTCTTCCTCTCTCAAACTCGAATCTACTCATACCTACTGCAATTTGGAGGTCAAAATTCATGAATTCTTTTAACCCAAAACAATTTCAGCGAAACCCACACAAGGAACTATCAATTAACTCATCTTATTCGCAAACCCTCGCCTCTAGTACTCAATGAGAACTTCATTATCAAAGAACGAAGGACAAACCTCAAGAACTCAATAAGATTATCATTATTGGCTAAGACTCAAGAACTTCTCAAGAACTTAATAATGCAATCTCAAAAATGAATTCAAGGATATAATTAAACATGGCTGGCGTGAGGGAAAACAAACCCAACACTATGAAAGCTTACATATATGAAAGAACCATCTTCTTGAAGCAACTTGAAGGAAAATCTTGAAAGATGAACCCTTGCCTTAGCGTTTCTTTTATTTCTTGAGCGTAGAATTTTGGAGTGGATAAGAGGGTTTGATTTATGAAAACTAATTTTTCTACACATTTAGGGTAATTTAGATGACCTCCTAAGGTTTTTTAGGACTAAAATACCCTTAAACAAATAAATAAAATAATTTGGGAGTCGAAATAATTTTTCACTAGGCAGTGAGGTCCGTATTGGCTCCGTAACGCAGAGCTGCTGTCAGGTTTGTGCGTCGTTGGTAATTCAGTCATAATTTTTTTTCTCAGATCTTGAAAATTAGCAAACTCGGTGACATTGGAAAGAGGACTCGAAGGGCTGTAATTTTTCATCTTGTAGCTCACGTAACTCATCCTGTACTAGGAGTTATTGTCATTTGAAGTTGAACCAAAACTTAGAAGAACTAGGAATGACTTGAATGCTTTTCTCTTTGGTTCTTCTTGAAACTTAAGGTGCTACATCTAGTGACTTTAACACTCAAGAAAAATTAAATTCCTTGGTAAAAAAAAACTTACTCACTACGAAGGACGGTTCGAGTCTTAGCTCAAAATTTTGTTGGGGTGTTTCAGCTCTGTAGTTTGGGCTCTGGGGTACCGTGCCGCTCAGTGCACCCCAACCCATGTTCTGTAATATGAGGTCTGGCGCCCTGCGCAACTCAGTACTCCAGGTTCGCCAGGTCCTCTACCCTTTCCCTCTTCTTTCTGTTTGAACTTCCTTGGAACGTACCTATGTTTTCTAGTAGTTTTCTACACTTTAAGGTATGTTTGAACATCAAGAGATCATCTATAACATGAGATAATAACCATTGAATCCATACATCAAATTCAAGGTAGATCTATGAGTCAAGTCAAGAAAGTTCTTAGAGTCTTTCAAAAGTCTTATACAATCATTTTAAACTTGTTTTTAAAGACTTAAGCATTGAGTTGAGAAAGATTAGAGCCGAGTTCCTTTCTTTAAAAATGAAGTATGGGGACTAAGTACTCCCAAAGAGCAAATGTTTTCACATTTAAGATGAGAAGAAACACCCATTTACAAATGATTTTTCATGAGTAATTTTGAGTTCCATCTCTTTTAAGAGACAAGCTTTTGAGTAATAACCTCAAACCACAGAGAGAGAGTTATTCTTTAAAACATATGAGCTGAGTATTTTGGGAGTAGTATTGAGCACCTATATGGGGACGAGTTCATAATAACTCAAGTCTCCATAAACCATGTAGCCAACGTGGGTAGAAAGGGTCATACTTTTTAGATGATTCCTTAATTCTTTTTAGCATAGACTAGTGGATCCACTTAGTTGAGACGTTCTATATCCCATCAAGTTATAGGACAGTTCTGGCAGCGTGGGCGAGACGTTGTATCATCACATAGCTCATAGTGATGGTTGTCAGTTAGAGAAACTCCCACTAAACTATTTTATAGTTTATTAAATATAAATTGATTTGTTATTGTATTTTTCAATACCTTGTTGTTGTTTAAGTGCTTTATATAAACTGCATCTTTACAGTATTTCTTTCTGCATTGAATTAAGTATCCATGAGTTGAGTAAAGTTGAGGTAAGTGTTTCTTTCATAATTCAGTTCAAGCTTATGTTATGTTTAGTTTTCCCCTCGCATGCTCGTACATTCAATGTACTGATGCCATTTGGCCTGCATTATTTTATGATGCAGATACAGGTAACTGGGATCAGCACCCAACACTTTGTTGATCCAGTTGAGCATTCAGTGAGCTTCCTTACTTTCCGGAGGATCTCTTTTTATATTGTTTTAGCATTTTTAGTTGTTAGGATTATCGAGGGTCTTGTTCCGACATCCCTCACAGTTTTAGAGGCTTTATAGACAGATAACTATAGCTCTTTAGTCTTTGCATTTCAATTGTTGTTATAAGACTTGGTTATCCACTTTGGCTAGTTGAATGTTTATTTCTAAAACATTCTAAGTTATTTTGAGACAGTTGAGTAGAGTTGCATATGATTTCTTTTATTAATGTTTAAAGTCTACCGCTGAGTAGTAAGCCAGGCCAAGGGTTCACTTGGGGCCTGCAATGGTTCTCGAGTGCCAGTCCCACCCAGGGTGTAGGCTCAGCGCGTGACAAACTTGGTATCAGAGCACAAAATTCCATAGTCATAGGAAGTCTATGAAGCAGTGTCTGTAGAGTCCTAGTTATTAGTGTGAGGCACGCCACATCTATAATTAGGAGGCTTCAACATTTAGGAACTATCTCACTTCTTTCATATTCATTTCGTGCGATAGAGATAATCTCTATAAAATTTCCTTCTAACTCGTACTTGTGCGTGTCTTTCATATCATGCCTCCATGAAAAGTTGTCTGAGGTCGTCCTGCTAGGAGGAACATTGAGGAACAAAGGGTACCTAATGCACCAGAAGTGCAACCCCAAGGAGAGGTTACTAATGCTGAATTTCGGGAAGTTATAGGAATGCTAAGTCAAGCTGTGAGGAACCAAGTTGGACAGAGAGAGAATCGACAGGAAGTTGTTGATACTTCTAGGATCCGTGAATTCTTAAGGATGAATCCTCCAAGCTTCACTGGTTCAAGTGTCACTAAGGATCTATAAACTTTGTAGAGGAACTATAGAAACTATTTTAGGTGATGCGTGTTGTTGATGTTGAGCGAGTGGATCTAACTGCATATCAACTGAAGAGTGTTGCTAGAATCTGGTTGACCAATGGAAGAAGGGTAGAGCTGAGGGTGCAACGATTTTAAGCTTGGCAGTGTTCGAAAGTGCTTTCTTAGGGCGTTTCTTTCCCCAGGAAGTGAGAGAAGCAAAGGTACGAGAATTCCTCCCTCTTAAGCAAGAATCGATGAGTGTTCATGAGTACAGTTTGAAGTTCACCCAACTTTCCCGCTATGCTCTGGAGATGGTTGCTGACATAAGAAGCAGGCTGAGTTTGTTCGTTGTTGGGTTGTATCATCTGTCAAGTAAGGAAGGCAATGCAGCTATGTTGATAGGAGACATGGATATAGCGAGGTTGATGATTCATGTGCAGCAGGTGGAGGAGGATAAGCTGAGAGATAGAGAAGAGTTTAGAAACAAAAAGGCTAAGGCGTCAGGGAATGAGTCTAGGTAATAAAAGAGTAATGCAAACCGGTCATCTTTCCAACATAAAAAAAAGGGACCTGGTCCATCATCTGCTAGGGCACCTGCACCAAGAAACATAGGTGAGTTTAACAATCAGAATTCGTAGAATTTCAGAGCTAAGCCTGCATAGTCTCAAGGTAGTGTGGCACAAGGAAGTAATTGGGCCTTTATATTTGCTAAGTGTGGTAGGAACCACCCAGGAGCATGTCGTGATGGCTCCACTGGTTGTTTCAAGTATGGTCAAGAGGGTCATTTCATGAAAGAGTGTCCTAAGAACATGCAGGGCAGTGTAAATAGGGGCAATAGAGCCCAATCTTGTTCAGTTGCTCCACCAGATATAACTGCACCTAGAGGAGCTACTTCAGGGACAGGCGGAGGAGTGAACCGCCTTTACGCTATCACTAGTCGCCTAGAGCAAGAGAATTCTCCAGATGTTGTCACTGGTATGATCAAAGTCTTTACTTTTGATGTTTATGCTTTGCTAGATCCAGGAGCTACTTTATCTTTTGTGACTCCTTATGTTGCGATGAATTTTGATGTTCTTCCCGAGAAACATCATGAGCCCTTCAGTGTTTCCACACCTGTTGGTGAGTCTGTTCTAGCTGAAAGAGTCTATCGTGATTGTACCATTTCCGTCGATCACAAGAGCACCATGACTAATTTAGTTGAGTTAGACATGGTAGATTTTGATGTCATTCTAGGTGTGGACTGACTTCATGCCTGTTATGCCTCAGTCGATTGTAGAACTCGAGTTGTTAAGTTCAAGTTTCCTAATGAGGCAGTCTTTGAGTTGAGGAGTAGTTCAGCAGTGCCTAAGGGTCATTTCATTTTGTACCTTAAGGCGAGAAAGTTAGTTTCCAAGGGTTGTGTCTATCACTTAGTTCGAGTTAATGACTCTAGTGTTGAGACACCTTCTATTTAGTCAGTTCCAGTAGTACGAGAGTTTCTAGAAGTCTTTCCAGATGATCTACTCGGAGTCCCTCCTGAGAGAAAAATAGACTTCGGCATAGATATTTTTCCCGGTACTCATCCTATCTCTATTTCTCCATATAGAATGGAACCAACAGAGTTGAAAGAGTTAAAAGAGCAGTTGAAAGATCTCCTTGAAAAAGGTTTTGTTCAACCAAGTGTCTCACCTTGGGGGGCTCTGATCTTATTTGTGAGGAAGAAAGATGGTTCTCTTAGAATGTGTATAGATTACGGTCATTTGAACAAGGTTACTATCAAGAATAAGTATCCTCTTCAGAGAATTGATGATCTTTTCGATCAACTTCAGGGTGCCACTTGTTTTTCTAAGATAGACCTCAGATCGGGCTACTATCAATTGAGAGTAAGGGAATGTGATATTCCAAAGATAGCTTTCGGTAGCCACTATGGTCATTATGAGTTCCTCGTTATGTGTTTTAGTTTGACCAATGCTCCTGCAACATTCATGGACCTCATGAACAGAGTATTCAACCCTTATTTAGATATGTTTGTTATCGTATTCATTAATGACATTCTACTCTATTCGAGGAGTGAGGAAGATCATGCTAGACATATCAAAGTAGTTCTCCAAACTCTCAAGGATAAGAAGTTATATGCTAAATTTTTGAATTGTGAATTTTGGCTTGAGTCTGTGGCATTTTTAGGCCATATTATTTCCGGTGATGGAATTAGAGTTAAAACACAGAAAATAGAGGCAGTGCAGAATTGGCCTAGACCCACATCTCCAACTGATATTAGGAGCTTCTTGGGGTTGGCTGGATATTATAGAAGGTTCGTCGAGGGGTTCTCATATATTTCATCTTTTTTGACTAAGTTGACTCAGAAAACAATGAAGTTTCAATGGTCTAATGCTTGTGAGAAAAGCTTTAGGAATTGAAAACTAGGTTGACTACTGCCCTAGTATTGACCTTACCAGAAGGTACGCAAGGTTTTGTTGTGTATTGGGATGCGTCCAGAGTTGGATTGGGTTGTTTGTTAATGCAGAATGGGAAAGTTATAGCTTATGCCTCCAGACAACTGACAGTTCACGAGAAGAATTACCCAACCCGTGATCTATTTGCGTTGAAAATATGGCATCATTATCTTTATGGTGTTCATGTAGATGTGTTCATCGATCATAAGAGTCTTCAGTATGTATTCAGTCAGAAAAAGCTTAATCTCAGACAGAGAAGGTGGTTAGAGTTACTCAAGGATTATGAAATGAGTATTCTATATCACTCAGGTAAAGCTAATGTGGTTGGTGATGCTTTAAGAAGGTTGTCTACAGGTAGTACCTCCCATGTTGAAGAAGAAAGAGAGAGTTAGCAAGATATGTGCATAGACTTGCACGATTAGGAGTCCGACTAATGGATTCAACCGAAGGAGGAGTAGTGGTGATGAATGAGGTTGAATCATCATTAGTGTCTAAAGTGAAAGAGAAACAAGACCAAGATCCTATTTTGCTTGAATTGAAGGCAAATGTTCATAAGCAAAAAGTGATGGCTTTTGAACAAGGGGGAAATGATATATTGAGGTATCAAGGTAGGTTGTGTGTACCAAGGGTGGATGAACTCCAAGAGAGGATCATGGAGGAAACTCATAGCTCTAGATATTCTATCCATTCGGGTTCCACAAGATGTATTGTGACTTGAGAGAAGTATATTAGTGGAATAGTATGAAGAAAGGTGTTGCTCAGTTCGTTGCTAAGTGCCTGAATTGTCAACAAGTTAAAGTAGAGCACCAAAGGCCCGTTGGTATGGCTCAGAATATAGAGATTCCAGAATGGAAGTGGGAGATGATCAACATGGACTTTATCACTGGTTTGTCACGGTCTCGCAGGCAACATGATTCCATTTGGGTGATTGTTGATCGAATGACTAAATTAGCCCACTTTTTGCCGGTAAAGACTACCCATTCAACAGAAGATTATACCAAGTTATACCTTCAAGAGGTAGTTAGACTTCATGGAGTCCGGTGTCTTTTATTTCAGTTAGAGGTGCCCAATTTACTACACAATTTTGGAAGTCATTCCAGAAAGGCTTGGGTTCCAAGGTGAACTTGAATACTACTTTCCATCCTCAGACTGATGGTCAAGCAAAATACACCATTCAGACTTTAGAAGATATGTTGAGGTCTTGTGTGATCGATTTCAAAGGTAATTGGGACGATCATCTACCTCTCATTGAGTTTGCTTATAATAATAGTTACCACTCTAGCATCCAAATGGCTCCGTATGAGGCTCTTTATGGGAGGCGATGCAGATCTCCTATTGAATGATTTGAAGTTGGTGAAGCTGGGTTGATAGGACCAGACTTAGTTCATCAAGCTATGGAGAAAGTGAAGCTTTTTCAAGAAAGGTTGAAAACAACTTAGAGTCGTCAGAAATCTTATACTGATGTTAGGAGAAGAGACTTAGAGTTTGAAGTAGATGATTGGGTATACTTGAAGGTTTCGCCCATGAAGGGTGTCATGAGATTTGGTAAAAAGGGTAAGCTTAGTCCCCGGTATAATGGCCCTTACAGAATATCCAAAAGGATTGGTAATGTAGCTTATGAGTTGGAGCTACCACAAGAGTTAGCAGCAGTTCATCCAATGTTTCACATTTCTATGTTGAAGACGTGTATGGGCGATCCTTCACTTATAATACCTACCGAATATATTGGTATTAAGGATAGCTTATCTTATGAGGAGATTCCCATGCAAATTCTAGATCATCAGGTTCGCAGTTGAGAACAAAGGAGGTAGCATCAGCCAAGGTTCCGTGGAGGAATCGATTTGTTGAGGAAACTACTTGGGAAGCTGAGAAGGATATGAAGAAGAGATACCCACACCTCTTCGAATCCGGAGAAAATCCAAATTAAGGTACTAATCCCTTTCTTGACATTTGTTTTAAGTGGCATGTTGTATTTATATTTTGCTTGTTGGGTATTTGAGCTGAATGTTAGATGTTACACCCTTAGTCTACTTAGAGTGATCTCATTCAAGGACAAATGTTCTCAAGGGGGAGATATTGTAACACCCGGCTATTTGAAAGAACTAGAATTAGAAAGAAACCATTTTGGAAATAATTAATTTGGAAATTTTGGCAAGTTATGCAAAGTATGAGTTTTGGGTCAACTTCAAATGACCATAACTCTCAGCACAGGCTGAGTTTGGTGTGCTACAAGATATATAATGAAAGGACTTTGAATTATCTTTCCAACGCCACTGAGTTTGCTAATTTTTGAGTTTTTTTATGAGGGAGATATGCCCGTTTGAAGTCGGGCTGTCCGGATAAAGAAAGCCAACCTAATTTTAGAGGGGTAATTTGGTCTGTTCATTACCCAATTTACTTATTCGTTTTTAGGAATTCATTTGGGGTCTAAACTAAGTTAGTTCAATTTACGCTTCACAAAATTATGCAAGCATTTTGAGAGAAGAGAAAAGAGGAGAAAGAGCCAAAGTTCATCGCGTTCCTGAGTTTCGCTTGCGGATATCGCCAAGGGTTAATTCCTACGAGCTATGTGAGATCACATAGCATTGGTTTCATTCACCCACACGCCAATCATGTTTAATTAGCATATTTACATTCTTGAAAGTAGAGTAATTGAGTTCTTGATGGATGTTGAAGTTTCTATTGAGATCTTGATTGTTGAGTTTTGGAGGAGTTCTTGAGATGATTTGATGATATTTAAGGTTGTTTTTAGTAGATTCTTGTATACTTATAAGTGTTTGGGGAAGAAACCAATCACATCTAGATGGTTTAGGGTTGAAAAGCGAGCAAGAAAATTCGTGGGATTTCTGGGTAGGGGCTGGCGCACCGCTCCACTCAGTGCGCCAGAGGAAGAGGTCTATAGTTTGGGCTCTGGGGCACCGCGCCACTCAGTATGCCCCAACCCAGGTTCTGTCATATGAGGTCTGGCGCCCTCCGCCAGTTAGTACGCCAGGGTCGCCAGGTCCTCTACCGTTTCCCTCTTCTTTCCATTTGAGTTTCCTTGAATCGCACCTATGTTTTCTAGTCATCTTTTACACTCTAAGTTACGTTTAAACATGGAGAGATCATCTATAACATGAGATCATAACCCTTGAATCCATAAATTACATTCAAGGTAGAGCTAAAGTTAAGTCAAGAGAGTTCTTAGGGTCTTTCAAAAGTCTTATACAATCATTTTAAACTTATTTTTAAAGACTTAAGCATTGAGTTGAGAAAGAGTAGAGCCGATTTAATTTCTTTAAAAATGAAGTATGGGGACTAAGTACTCCCAAAGAGCAAATGTTTTCATATTTAAGATGAGAAGAAATACCAATTTCCAAATAAGTTTTCATGAGTAGTTTTGAGTTCCATCTCTTTTAAGAGACAAGATTTTGAGTAATAACCTTAAACCATAGAGAAAGAGATATGTTTTTAAATATATGAGCTGAGTATTTTGGGAGTAGTATTGAGCACCGATATGGAGACAAGTTCATAATAACTCAAGTCTCCATAAACCATGTATCCAATGTAGGTAGAGAAGATCATACTTTTTAGATGAATCCTGGATGCTTTTTAGCATAGACTAGTTGATCCACTTAGTTGAGGCGTTCTATATCCCAGCAAGTTATAGGATAGTTCTGGCAGTGTGGGCGAGACGTTGTGTAATCACATAGCTCATAGTCATGGTTGTCCGTTAGAGAAACTCTCAAAAAACTATATTATACTTTATTATATATAATTGAGTTGTTATTGTATTTTTCAATACCTTGAGTTGCTACCTATTGTTTAAATGCTTTATATAAACTGCATCTTTACTGTTGTTTATTTCTGCATTGAGTTGATTATCCATGAGTTTAGTAAAGCTGAGGTAAGTGTTTCTTTTAGAATTCAGTTCAAGCTTATGTCATGATTATTTTTCCCCTCGCATGCTCATACATTCAATGTACTGATGCCATTTGGCCTGCATCATTTTATGATGCAGATACATGTAATCATGATCAACACCCAGCTCTTCATTGATCCAGTTGAGCATTCAGAGTCAGTTGGTGAGCCTCCTTATTTTCCGACGGATCCCTTTTTATATTGTTTTAGCATTTTCAGTTGTTAAGATGATCAGAGGTCTTGTCCTGATATCCCTTATAGTTTTAGAGGCTTCATAGATAGATAGTTATAGTTCTTTAGTCTTTGCATTTCATTTGTTGTTATAAGACTTGGTTTGCCACTTTGGCCAGTTGTATTTTATTTCTAAAACATTCTAAATTATATTGAGACAATTAAGTACAGTTGCATATGATTTCTTTTATTAATGCTTAAAGTCTTCCACTGAGTAGTAAGCCAGGCCAAGGGTTCGCTTGGAGCCAACAATGGTTCTCGAGTGCCAGTCCCTCCTAGGGTGTAGACTCGGGGAGTGACAAACTTAAGTTTAACTCTTTCAACTCTTTCTCAAGGAGATCTTTCAGCTGCTCTTTAACTCATTCAACTCTGATGGTGCCATTCTATATGGCGGAATAGAGACAAGACAAGTATCGGAAAGAATATCTATGCCAAATTCTATTTCTCTCTCAGGAGTGACTCCGGATAGATCAACTGGAAAGACTTCTGGAAACTATCATATTGAACATCAATTCAACTTAATATATTCATTGAAAGAGAAAAATATTACACAAAAATATTCAGTTTGTTTGGGTATTTTTTTTTAAATAATCTACATACCAGAGTGACAGAGTTTAATTTGAAACTACACTTCTATTTCAATTGCAATGTTAAGAAACACATTTATTGCTTCAAGAAAAGTATTTACAACTTGTAGTAACTTGAGAATTTGTCCATACTTCATATTGAATTTGAGTAATTAATTTATTGTGTAGTTATCTATGTCTTTGGAATTAAAAGAGGCTCAAATCTAATCATATTCCTCTATAGGTCATCCGGCACATCCTTGGACCCATGACAAAAGTTTATTAATTCTTGTCTTCTTTTACTGGTTCACTTCGCACATCAAGGTGTGATAAAGTTTTTAAGGTCTTTATGCCCTTACAATGACATACCAAATTTGAATTTTATCTTCAAGAGATGGTAGTATAGATCTTTAAGGAATTTTTTTATTGTACCTTGAACAATTTCAGTAGAGAAAACTTGGAAGAATACTCAATTAACGTGTGTTATTTAATCTGTACTAACAAATACTTATAACAATAACTTTGCAGAAACATAAACAACAAAGTTTAAAACATGTACTCAAAAACAACAATTAATATCATAAGCATAAATTAATGACTGTAAAAAAACATACTAGGATCTGTAACAATAGAATGAAACATATAGGAAAAAATCGAGCCCATTGAATGTACAATGTCCTCTTAAGGAAATTATTTCCCTCTAGTACCTGAGGTTTAAAGAAATAGATTCTCTTATGATGAAACGATTTTATTCACCAGTGTATTTATACAAAAACAATAGTGTCAGTGAGCCACTCAACTGGAGCAAAGTACACAAATATTTAATTATGTAGAAGAAGAAAAAAACTTTAGAATTTTTGTTGTTTTAAAATGAGAGGGAGCCCCTCTATTTATAGACAACAAAGGGTAGTTTGAACAAATGTTTATTGTGCCTTATCGGAAAAGTCACAACTCTTCGAAAAGGGCACAACCTTTCATAAATGTTACAACCTTTCATAAAAGATGAAATTCTTCGATGTCAGGACCCAGACCGTCGTGATTGGCACCCACACTAACCCTCCGGTGGGAGAACCATTACTACAACCCAACTAAGCAACTTAACGAAAAACTAAGAATTTAAAGATACAAAAGAAGGATTAAATGATGGATAGAAACGGAGTTCCCATAAACTCCAAAGGTTTTAAATAAACAATTAAACAAACTATTGCGGAAGTCAACCCCTAGAACCTGAAAGTCGTTGTACCAAAAATCTACAAATCAACAAATCTAAGGAAAGGGGGTGCAACCCCGAAACTAAACATACAAATAATTCTAACTATAGAGCCTGAGTCCGAAAAGAATGGACTAAACAATAGAGGACCCATGGCAGCCTAGAAGAACGGGCTCACCCTTGAAGCCGGACTCGATCAGTGATCTCCTAACTAAGGTTTGTCAGTAGCCGCATGAAGATGCCCTGGACTCAACAAAGAATGAGCAAGTGCAGTATCAAGGCACAACCACAGTGTACTGGTAGGATCACGATGCTACTCCAGTAAGCGAAATACAAGCAAGTAATTACAACACAGTAAACACACATATATAGAATACATAGTTCACTTAGCATTTCAGGAGCAACATAAAATTTCCCAATATCAATGAAAGGTAGACATGAACATAATAATCACAAGTGGTTCTCTCATAGAACCCATACCCAAATTGTTAGTGTGTCGGAACGTGACACCCGATCCAATGTGTCGAAACGTGACACCCGGTCCAATATGTGTGTCAGAATGTGACACTTGATCCAATGTATATGTCGGAACGTGACACCCGATCCAATCAGCACAACCACAATCACAACCACACCATAATGAATTGTACATATAGTCACATAGTCAAGTAATAATTCATGGCATGTAGTTGTTCACACATAACCATTTCATTAGATTCAATTCACATTTCACTACTCACATACACATATGCATATAATGAAGCAATTATCCGGCATATATCACACAAATAGGAAATTGATCCATCACCTACCTCGAAACCAAGCTTGAATCCTCCCAAGACACTTGAGACTTCCTTTTCCAAATTCTTTCCTTTTGTTCTTGGTCTAAACACAAGTAATTAACACAAGGATCAATAAACAAGACCTAATTTACCCGGATAACAATCAAACTATCAACCCAAGGCCAAACCCATGATCCTAATACTCAACTAGGGCTTTTCCCACCATCAACTTCAAGCCAAAACCCTCCCCAACGATAATTACCTAAGATTCTAAGTTCTAAGAATCAAAATACGGATTAGGGGAGTAATTAACTTACCTTTAGAGCTAGAAATCATGGAAAACTGTCAAGAATTGCCCTGGGTAGTCTCCTAGCTCTCAAGAACTAAGTTTTGCAAAAAATAACGATTTTGGGGTTTTTCCCGACTTAAGTTCGCGACTGGCCCACCACGGCGGACTCCATCCCACCACAACAGCCCCGCCCTGGCGGGATTAATCCCTCTCTGGCAGCTTGCACGGAGACAGAAGCTCAGAGTTTGAGATACAAGCTCCCATTGCACAACACACCTTCAATCCGAGATGTTCTAAAACTACCCTTTCATGCCAAGATCAGTTTTAGGAGTTTTACTTGCCCAAATTCGTTTCCGTAAAGCCGTACAGGCTCCTTAAGATATTGGCTATCCACTCATGTGATTAAATTCATAATTAAATCCACCATTCATTAACTGATTTCCCTAGATCTCACCAAACTCATATTTCATCCAAGTTCGGCCTAGGCTAGAAATTTCCAAGTCACTACTCAAAAGTTTTTTGGCCCAAATTCTTTCCCATTGGCTTTTCCATAACGACTGGAACATGTCGTTACAATAGACACCAATTTACCCATCACTAGTGCCCGAGTGATAAACTAGGAAAAACTGGCTAAGGTAAGAGTAGAGTAGTTACTGAATCCTTGAATAACTAGGGATACTTGTCTCACATGTCCTTCTCGATTTCCCAAGTAGCTTCCTCAACCGGACGATGCTTCCATTGAACTTTCATGGACTTTATCTCCTTGGTCCCTAATTTCCAGACATCGCGATCAAGAATTGATATTGGTTCCTCGTCATATTGAAGGTCTTTGTCTAACAGAACTGAGTCTCACTTTATGATGTAATCTCCATCACCATGATACTTTTTCAACATGGACACATGAAACACTGGATGGACTCCGCATAGGCTAGGTGGTAAAGCCAACATATAAGCCACTGGCCCTACACAGTCAAGAATCTCAAATGACTCGATGTAGCGAGGACTAAGCTTACCCTTATTGTCGAATCTGTGACACTTTTAGAAGAACTTGCTCACCAGCCTAAAATGTCATGTCGCTTACCTTACGATCTGCATACTATTTCTGTCGACTCTAGGCTGCTAGAAGCTTAGCTTGGATGCTTCTCACTTTATCTTGAGCATCTTTCAACAAATCAACCTCCAAAGTTTTCACGTCTCCAGCCTCAAACCACCATATGGGTGATCTACATCCCCTCCCATAAAGTGCCTCGAATGGTGTCATGTCAATGCTGGAATGGTAACTGTTATTATAGGAGAACTCACACATGCCCTCAACATGTCCTCTAACACTTGAATAGTTCTCTCTGACCGCTCGTCCATATGTGGATGGAAGGTTGTACTAAAAGTGCATTGTGTGTCCAACTCATCATGTAATTCCCCCCAAAACTTGGATGTGAACTGTGTACCACGGTCTGAGATGATATAAAGGGGAACCCATGCAACCTCACTATTTCCTTCACATAAACCTTAGCCAACTTCTGAGCATTATAGTCTACTATGACTAGAATAAAGTGGGCTGACTTAGTTAGTCTGTCAACCCCCACCCAAATGGAGTCAAACTTTCCTAAGATCTTGGGAAGACCAACCACAAAATCCATAACTATCCTCTCCCACTTCCATTCAGGGATTGGCATTCGCTGAAGTAAACCTGCAGGCCTTTGGTGCTTATACTTTACCTGATGACAGTTTTGGCACTTAGCCACAAACTCAGCTGTGTCTTTCTTCATACCAGGCCACTAATAAAGTTTCAATATCGGTACATCGTGGTCACACCCGAATGAATGAAATACCGCGAACCATATGATTTTGTCAACATATTCTGAATCAAGTCATCCACTCGGGGAACACAAATTCTTCCCTTAAAACTGAGGAGGCCACTCGCATCAAGAGCCACATCTGCCAGACACTAGACACTGTCTTCTTTCTGACATTCAAACTCTTATCCTCAAACTGTTTGGCCTTGATCTCCTCAATGAAGGTAGGCCTAACCTCAATGCTGGCTAACACCCCACCTTTCTCTGAGATGCCCAACTACATGAACTTAGACTACAAGATTTGAATCTCCTTGGCCAAAGGCCGCATGGACACACTCAAGCAAGCTAGACTACCCATACTCACCGCCTTCCGGCTTAATGCGTCTGTCACCACGTTAGCCTTACCCGGATGATATTGGATGTTAACATCATAATCCTTGAGTAACTCTATCCACCTTCGATGTCCCAAATTCAGTTCCTTTTGAGTGAATACATGATGTAGGCTACGATGGTCAATAAGCACCTCACACTTGACACCATAAAGGTAATGCCGCCAAATCTCGAGGGCAAACACTATTGTTTCCAACTCCAAGTTATGCGTCGGGTAGTTCCTCTCATGTACTTTCAGCTGCCGTGATGCATAACATATAACATTCTTATCCTGCATCAACACAACACCCAAAGCCGAATATGAAGCATCAAAATAAATAATGAAATCCTTACCTTCCACTGGCAGTGCTAGAATAGGTGATGTGGTCAAAAGGGTCTTAAGCTTTTGGAAGCTCTCTTCACACTTGTCAGTCCACTCGAAAGGCACCTCCCTCTTAGTCAGCTTTGTCAATTGCATGGCGATAGCAACAAAGTTTTTCACAAACCTACGCTAGTAGCTAGCGAGCCCCCCGAAACTCCTAACTTCAATCACAGAGCTAGGCCGAACCCAGTTCTTGATTACTTTGATCTTTTGGTGATCTACCATTTCCCCTTCATTTGAAACCACATGCCCCAAACAGGCAACTGAAGTCAACCAGAACTCACACTTGGAAAATTTTGCATACAACTTCTGTTTTCCAAGGACACCCAAAACAATACGAAGCTGGTCGGCATGCTCTTCCTTACTCTTCGAATAAACCAAAATGTCATCAATAAAGGCTATAACAAAAGAATCCAGGAATGGTTTGACCACACCATTCATCAAACTCATGAAGGTTGCAGGGGCATTGGTCAATCCAAACGACATCAATAAAAACTCATAGTGCCCATAGCGGGTCTTGAATGCCATTTTTGGTACATCCTCAGGACTAATTTTCAGTTGATGGTAACCAGACCTTAGGCCAATCTTAGAGAAAACTGATGCACCCTACAACTGGTCAAATAGATCATCTATTCGAGGCAACAAATAGTTATTCTAGATGATGACCCTATTCAACTGTCGATAGTCTATGCACATCCTCATACTACCATCTTTCTTCTTAACAAACAATACAGGAGCACCCTACGGGGAACAACTAGGATGGATGAAACCTTTATAAAAAAGCTCTTGGATTTGAGCTTTAAGCTCTCTCAATTCTATAAGAGTCATGCGATAAAGAGGGATGGAAATGGGGCGAGTGGCCGGTTCCAATTCAATGCAGAAATCTATATCTCTATCCGGAGGCATACCAGGCAAATCGATAGGAAACACTTCCTTGAATTCATACACTACAGGAATAGACTCAATAGAGGGAGACTCAGCATCAACATCCCGAATATGAGCCAAATATGCTAAACACCCTTGCCCCACCAGTTTCCTAGTCCAAACAAAAGATACGACCTTAGCTGACTTAGGCTTGTACACCCCTTCCCACTCTAACTTTTACCTACCCAGGATCTCTAGAGTCACAAACTTAGAATTACAATTAAGCACAACATAATAGGGGGACAACCAAGTCATGCCTAAGATTATATCGAAGTCAATCATATCCAGAATCACCAAGTGGACCCAAGTCTGAAAACCCATAAACAAAATAGGACACGCACGATATACATGGATGACTATGACAGACTCTCCAACTGGGGTAGAAACATGGATGGGGGCATCAAGTACATCACAAACCGTATAAAATCCCAAGGCAAACTTAACTGACACATATGAATAAGTAGAACCTAGATCAAACAAAATAATAGCCATCCGATCATAGACAAGAATAGTACTGTGATCACTGCATCAGATACCTCAACCTTGGTCTTGCCCGAAATGGCATAACATTGACCCCTGTCATCTTGACGGACAACCTCCTTGCCTGGATGCACTATTCCTCTACCTGCATTACCTTTTCCCCGGCCTCCACAGCCTCGCTGATTCCCTTATCGCCCATCTTGTGGACGTCCTTTCCCATTATTATCATTGACCGCAGGTACCACTTCTCTAGTTTGTTATTGCGCGGGGTCAAACATGCGCGAATGGGGACAATCTTTACTCATATGCCAAGGTTCTCCACAATTGTAACAACTGCGGTCAAAAGACCTGAATAAAATTATGTTGTGGAGTTCTCGAATAACCACCTGTAGAAGCGAGCATTGCTGACTGAATTGGTCGGGCTGCAAATGTCGGCTTACGTGAACCTCGTAGTAGGAACCATGGAACTTACCTGTGCTCTTGGGCTTCTTAGCCAAAGCCTTGACCTGTCCATCACGTCAAACTCCCTCCACTTTCTTCACAAAATCTATCACCTCATTAAAACTTTTTCCTGTAGAGGTCATGTGAACAGACAATACCTGTGATTCGGGGTTCAATCCCTTGACGAATAAATGAATCCTCTCTTTCTCAGTAATTACCAATTATGTAGCATATCTAAACAAGGCATGGAACTTAGCCTCATAAGCAGCTATAGTCAACCATCATGTTCCAAAGCCATGAACTCATCCTTCTTGCGATCCCTCAAAGTCCGAGGCACATAATTTTCCAGAAACAAAGCATGAAACTGCGTCCAAGTGAGTTGGGGGAAGACCAGCAATCTGCATTCCACAGAAGCTCTCCAACACTACTTAGCTTCACCTTGAAGCTGGAAGGTCATGAATTCTACTCCATGCTGATGTACAATACCTAACTTGTGAAGCTTCTTATAGCAATCCAAAATGAACTCATAGGCGTCCTCACTCTCAGAACCATGGAGCACAGGCGACTTCAGCTTCAGAATCTTAGTCAATATCTCATGCTTGGTACTAGTCATCACAGGACCCAATAGGGGACGGAAAAAGGTATCAATGCCTAATGCTCCACCCACCTTGGGAACAGTAACAGTAATGGGGGGATTGGCTGGGGGTTGAGCCGCTTGCACCGTGGGAAGGACTCCAGGGCCGACCAATCCCTTCAGAAAAGTCATGATCTGCTGAGCTAACACTAGGTCTAAGGGAGGAATACATATAGTCTCAGCATGTACCTCCTCCTATGGTCCAAAATCTTCCTCGTTTTCGATTTCCACATTCTATTATACTTCTTCTTATGGCGTAGGAAGGGCCTCTTCCTTGGGAGAATTTTCAACTAGGGATCCACTCCTTGTGGGTGCTACCCTTTCTCAACCTCTACCCCTTCCTCTTCCTCAACCCCTGCCTCGACCGCGTCTTATTACAGCAAGCTCCTCAACTGGCTCATTGATGGGGGCTACGGGCTTGACGCCATTATATCGCGTATTAACCATCTGCGGATAGAAGAGTGAAAGAGAATTAGATACCAATTTGGATCACCAGATACCAATTGGAATCAAGTCATAGCACAAAGGGAGAAGAAAGACAGAGAGATTTCCTAAAGTTCTATAACCTTTCGAAGAAAATTACAGACATCTCTGTACCGTTTTGCAAGGCTCTACTAGACTCGTTTTGGTACAATGAGATCAACGAACCTAGGGATCTGATAGCAACTTTGTCACGACCCAGACCGCCGTGATTGGCACCCACACTAACCCTCCGGTGGGAGAACTATTACTACAACCCAACTAAGCAACTTAACAAAAAAACTAGGCATTTAAAGATAAGGAAACAAATTTAAACGATGGATAGAAACAGAGTTCCCATAAACTCCAAAGGTTTTAAATAAATAATTAACCAAACTATTGCGGAAGTCAACCCCTAGAACATGAAAGTCATTGTATCAAAACTCTACCAATAAACAAGTCTAAGGAAAGGGGGTGCAACCCCGAAACTAAACATACGAATAATTCTAAATATAGAGTCTGAGTCCGAAAAGAATGGACTAAACAATAGAGGACCCATGGCAGCCTGAAAGAATTGAATCACCTTTGAATCCGGTCTCGACTAGTGATATCCTAACTGAGGTCTGTCAGTAGCCGCATGAAGATGCACTGTACTCAACAAAGAATGAGCAAGTGCAATATCAGTGCACAACCACAGCGTACTAGTAGCATCACACGGCTACTCCAGTAAGCGAAATACAAGCAGGTAATTACAACAGAGTAAACACACATATACATAATACATAGTTCAATTAGCATTTCAGGAGCAACATAAAATTTCCCAATATCAATGACAGGTAGACATGAACATAATAATCACAAGTTGGAACCCATACCCAAACTATTAGTGTGTCGGAACGTGACACCTGATCCAATGTATGTGTCAGAACGTGACACCCGGTCCAATATATGTGTCGAAACGTGACACCCAATCTAATATATGTGTCGGTACGTGACACCCGATTCAATCAGCACAACCACAATCACAACAACAATCGCAACCACACCATTATGAATAATACATATAGTCACATGGTCAATTTACAATTCATGGCATGTAGTTGTTCGCACATAATCATTTCATTAGATTCAATTTACATTTCACTATTCACATACACACATGCATACAAAGAAGCAATTATCCGGCATATATCACACAAACAGGAAATCGAACCATCACCAAGTTTGAACTCTTCTAAGACACTTGAGCCTTCCCTTTCTGAATTCTTTCCGCTTTTTCTTGGTCTAAACACAAGAAATTAACGCAAGAATTAATTAAAAAAAGCCTAATTTAGTCGGATAACAATAAAACTATCAATCCAAGGCCAAACCCATTATCCTAATACTCAATTAGGGATTTTCCCACCATCAACTTCAGGCCAAAACCCTCCCCCAACGATAATTACCCAAGATTCTAAGTTCTAAGAATCGAAATACAGATTAAGGGAGTAATTAACTTACCTTTAGCACTAGAAATCATGAAAAACTGTCAAAAATTTCCCTGGGTGGTCTCCTAGCTCTCAAGAATAATGTTTTGCAGAAAATAACATTTTTGGGGTTTTCCCTGACTTAAGGTCGCGACTGGCCCGCCACGGCGGACCCCATCCTGCAACAACAGCCCCGCCTTGGCGGTTTGCACAGAGACAGAAGCTCGAAGTTTGAGTTCCAAGCTCCCATTTCACAACACACCTTCAACCTGGGACGTTCTAAAACTACCCTTTCACGCCAAGACTAGTTTCGGGAGTTCTACTCGCCCGAATTCGATATCGTAAAGCCGTGCAGGCTCCTTAACGTATTGGTTATCCACTCATGTGATTCAAATTCATAATTAAATCCCTCATTCATTACCAGATTTCCCTAGACCTAACCTAACTCAGATTTCATCCAAGTCTGGCCTATGCTAGAAATTTCCAAGTCACTACTCAAAAGTTTTCTGGCCCAAATTCTTTCCTCGTTGGCTTTTCCATAATGACTGGAACATGTCGTTACATTCACAAAAGTCACAATTTTTCATAAAAGTCACAACTTTTCATTAAAAAGGAAGGCTAGTTTTGGAAATAAATACATTCTTATGGTAGTTGATTATGTCTCCAAATGGGTGGAAGCCATGGCATTACCAAATAATGAAGCAAGAAGTATCATAAGATTTCTCAAGAAGAATATTTTCACCAGGTTTGGTACCCCAAGGGCTATTATAAGTAATAGAGGTTCACACTTTTGCAACCGTCAATTTTCAACACTTCCATCTAAGTATTGATTCAAGTACAAAGTAGCCACTCCGTACCATCCACAATCTAGTGGAGAAGTTGAATTGTCAAATCGAGAGATAAATAATATCTTAGCCAAAATGGTAAATGTCCACCGTACTGATTTGTCTTGCAAGCTTGATGACTCACTTAGGTCTTATCACACGACATTCAAGTCCCCTACTGGTATGTTTCCCTACTAGTTGGTATTTGGTAAGGCATGTCATCTACTAGTTAAGTTAGAGCACAAAGCTTTATGGGCATTGAAAGAGATAAATTACAATTAGGATGTGGCTTCTACGAATTGTGTGCGCCAAATCCTTGAATTAGATGGATTTTGGTTGTAAGCATATGAAAGCTCCGCTCTCTTTAAAGAGAAGGTCAAGCGATGGAATAATGTAAAGATTTTATCTCGCAAATTTAGGGTGGGGGATCCCGTCCTCCTATTCAATTCAAGGTTGAAACTCTTTCCGTTCAGGCTCAAGTGTAAGTGGACTGGCCCACACACAATAACAAAAGCGTATGGAAATAAAGAGATTGAAATTGAAGATACAAAGAGGTGAGATTCAAAGTCCATGGTCAAAGGTTGAAGGTATACTTTGTGGAAGGTCATGGCGTGCAAGTTGTGGAGGTGGTGTACGTGGATGATGCTTGAAGGAATATCCACATTGTGTCACACAACTTTGAAGTGATTTTTTTCCACCCTGAGACTATAACACCACTCTCACCCACCACATCATAGCCACATAAGTGCCACATCATAACCATGTGTAACGACCCTAAATCTAGTAGGTTGAACTAGAGCTTGATGGGTGTTGTTTTCAGTTAGTTTTGGGTTATGAGTTGTTTGATGTTGTCCCGAGATTTGGTTGAGGGGTTTAGGGGTCAAACGTCGAGGTACGACTCCCCAAGGACCACCCTAGAGGTCCTTGAGGAGGACCCTTAGTATAACCCCAAGACCCTAAAGAACCTTGAAAGTTGCCAAAAATTTAATGACCTACGGATGGGGTTCACGACCCGTAGGTCCATCCACTCCCCGTGGATGGCCTCCATAGGTCAACACCTCTAAAACCATGCCCCATCCCCAAACCACGGACCAACACTACGGTCCGTGAGAGGACTCATGGTCCGTGGGTCTAGGGCGTGATCCACCACTGTTTTTCTGGTTTGGGCAAGGGTTATTTGGTAAATTGTTAATTAATTATTTTAAGTTGGAGGGACGGTTATTTTAAGTTAATTAAGGTATTTTAAGAGTATTAAAAGTATTAAACTCTATTTTAGACTTCATTATTTTCAAAACCCCAAATCAAACCTCCTCTCCTTCCAAAAGTTCTCTCTCTAGAAACCTCCATTGGAGGTGAAGATTTCAAGCTTCCAAGGTCAAATCTTCAAGTTTTTCAAGGGATTTTCGTGGGATTCTTCGTAAAAAGGTATGGTGGTCTTCATCCTTGACTTAGTTTCTTT
>NW_006239310.1:298919-321936 GCF_000226075.1 Solanum tuberosum | reverse complement strand
TTCTTAGGTGAAAGGCTATTCTCATCTTTGAATCTATGAGCTTTCCAATGAATGAATGTTGGGTTTGGGATGGAAGCTCATCCGGGAGTTTAGGCGGGGTATCCAGTATCAATCCCTTATCCCATAATGAACTAATGTAATGTACTCCATAGGGAATAATGCTAGGCACCGAGAGGATATGGTTTGAGATGGGTGGTCATCTGTGAGTTGAGGCGGGGTACTTAGTAGCAATCTCTTGGTATGGATGCTCATCCATTAGTAGAGGCGGGGTATCTAGTAGCAATCTTTTATCCCATAATAATGTATGTGTGTGTGATCTAAATGAATGAATTATGATCATGTTTAGAAGCTAATTGTGTTAGGATTGAATGTTATCTCTCCATTAACACTTGTGAATGATGGTGATTATGTGAAAGGCTATTCTCACATACACACACTTGAATGAAGAATGAATTAAGTTCAATGATAATGTTAATGATGATGAAGTACTATTTGAAAGGCTATTCTCAATTGTTCTCTAATGAATTAAAAGATATGTTGTGAAAGGACTTTCTCACAATATGGGATTCCTAGGTGAAAGGCTATTCTCATCTTTGAATCTATGAGCTTTCCAATGAATGAATGTTGGGTTTGAGATGGATGCCCATACATTAGTAGAGGCGGGGTATCTAGTAGCAATCTTTTATCCCATAATAATGAACGAATGCAATGAATGTCAAATACTCTATGCGGAATAATGCTAAGCACCGAGTGGAAATGGATTGAGATGGGTGCTCATACGTGAGTTGAGGCGGGGCACTTAGTAGCAATATCTTGAGATGGATACTCATACGTTAGTTGAGGCGGGGTATCTAGTAGCAATCTCCCTATCCCATAAACTATGTGCCCATATAGGTTTAGCTAGTGGATCCACTTAAGGCTAGACAAACGATGGTCCTACCTTAGGCAAGTAGGAATCCCTTTATCCGGTGAGGGTGATACCGGGATTCCATGTCAAGCTCACATGGTCTATGTCGGTTAAGGTTTACCCCCACAAAGAATGTTAATGAACTATGGCTTCTTAAAGATGTACTACTTAGTGTGGGTGGTGGAATGGGATGCCATCTATGCATTGCACAAGTAGGCATTTGAGGGAGGTCATTGTGTGGTCCTTTATAATGTTAATGAATGAATGGGCTCTTATGATGGCATTTATGAGAATATTGATCTAATGTCTAATGAATGAAGGTGCTCTTAATGTAATGAAGCTAATGAAGAATGTTGACTCTTATATGCTTAAAAGTGAAGATGCATGCTATACTTGGATTGTATTATGAGTTACTTCTTTGTCATGACTTATTGTATATGAATGTGCCTTGTCTATGGTGACTTCAAAGGAGTACTTAGTGTGAGCAGTAGTATGGGATGCTACTTGCACATTGCACAAGTATGACTTAGAGTTGTCTTAGATGGTGGTCTTAATGTGATGATGTGATTCATGTGATGTTTATGTCTCTTATATGCCTTTATTGTGTAAAGGTGGAAAGGATGAATGGTAAGTTCACTCTTGGTGACCTTAATGTGGTACCTTGGTGTGGGTGGTGGTATGGGACGCTATCCATACATTGCACAAGGTATAGCATGAGGGTTACTTGAGGTGAAGATTTAAAGTAAAGGTAATGGGTTACATGGTTGATCATGTTCTAATGTGGATAAATGACTTGCATGTTGGTTGTGACTTATATTATGCCTCTTTTATCAATGTTCATGAAGTTTTACCAAAATGGCATATATCATGACTTCCAAACATAAATGTCTTTTTTATGCATGTTTTTGCATGGCTATCATACTTAGTACTTTATGTGCTAACCCATTCTTCTTCATATTTTTACTACAAGTGTAGGTTCCGCCATGTGATTTGCATTGCTCTAGTGAAGCTTGGGATTAGAGTTCTCCAAGACATTTTGGGTATGTCCTCATAGATCGAGGATAAGTGTTTTAGAAGTTTCTTTTCTTTTCATGTAATAGACTACTTTAGATTTCTATTCTAAAGGGTCGTGCCCCTATTTTTGTTCAAGATTGTGTCTAAGATGGCCATGTGAGATAACTTCTGCTTGCATTTAAATGTTATTAAATGACTAGATTGTATGGTTTAATATAGAAAAGTTTTAAATTCCAAACTATTTCTATTACCTATGCAATGAATGAGCTATGAGGCTTGTATAAGACCCCTTCCGGGGTCGAGTACGCCGTGTCGCTTCCGGGGTGTAGAATCGGGTCGTGACACCATGTAGTGTAACACCTCAGATTCAAGAAAGGCTAGAAATGGGTCAAATGGGAAACTCACACGCCCGAATAGTGGACCATGGAACCCTCCACGAAGCCCTAGATAATCCGTGAAGGGGACCACGGTCCGTTAACGAGCTCGTGGTAGGTTTCCAGAACCTGCCCCATGCAGGCTTCACTTTGACGGACCCTTAGACAAGTTGTTAGGGTGATCGTGAAGGGGGTCATGTAAGTAGGGGTTCTCCTCTAGCTACTGGTCAAGGGCCACGGGCATCACAATGGCCCGTGAAGTCGTCCGTGAAGGGTTTTCATTAGACTTAGAGTTTAGGGTCAACTTCAAACGATCATATGTTTTAGCACAAAATGAATTAGGTGACCCCTGACCTATCAAATTAAATATCACTGAGTACTCTTTCCAACGCCATCAAGTTTGCCTAATTCCAATCTCGGAGTAAAAATGTATGCCCAAAATAGTGAAGCTCTAACGGGTAGAAATTCTTCACGACCTGTTTGACGGGCAATGGTAGTGCATGACGACACGTTTTGGGCTTCCACTGACCCAATTCAGCAGTTTTTAGTCAGGGGTTGTAGGGTCTTTTCCTAATTATTTTAACTCACTACTATGTCATTTTTCCTTCTACCCAAAGCCCTATATAATGACTTTAAACCCCCAAATCACCCAAACTCAATCCATTCTCTTAAATTCTCCAAAGAAGATCAAGCTCTTCCTCTCAAATATTTCTCTCTCTAGAAGTTGAAGAAGAAAGTTAGGGTTTCAAGATCAAGCCTTTTAATCCTTCATTGCTGCCAAGCTTTTGGCATCAAGGTATGATAGTTTTCATCCATGGAGCCCTTTCCTCCAAGGAGTTCTCAAATTCTCCAATTTACAAAGTTAAAATCTCCAATTGAGTTAGGGTTTTTCTTCCATGTCATTGATTCCTTTCAATGTTGATTTATGAAATTTTATGCATGAATTGATAAAATCTCATGATTTTAAGATGAATCCCCATGAAACCATGAATAACCCATGTTTTCTATGCTATGGTGATATAATGTGGGTCTTGAACTATGAAAGATAAATTTATGAAAATATGCATGCCTTCTCTTTATGAAATTGATGTAAATGAATTTGAAGATGTTTTGACTTTGAAAGTATGATGAAGTTTATGAATTATTGAAAAGAATGCATGTTTATGAAAGTATGCTTATGACTCAAATAAGCTTATAGTGGAAGATATATATATTTTCTATAAAGCTTGGCCATATGACATGAATGACATCAGGATTTGCCCTCAATGCTTTTCAGGCTATTTTCCTAAACTAGGTCTAGATTAGTATGGTATCCGGATATGTCATCAATGACTATAGGCCATGATTTCAAAACTATTTCCGTTATATTGGGTCATTTCTAGCATGAAGTTAATAACTATGGGCCTTAAAAGCTATTATGAAAAGATCATGGACGGTGAAAGTTTTTCTCACGTATGGTCTAAGGAGCTATCCTATGATATCTTTAGCTTGGATTGGTTGCTTAATTGTGCCATTCCATGAATCATGAGATAAGTTAAGATTAATAACTATTCTGTGGGATTTAGGCTTAGCACCGAGAGGATATTGAGATGGAATCTCTCCCCATTATCCCGTACCTATGTGCCCCCATAGGATGATTTTCTAGTTAGACATTAGCTAGTGGATCCACTTTATCTCAGATTCATGGTTCTACCTTGGCAAGTAGGACAACCCTTTTCGGTATGGGAGACACCGGGGTTCCATGTTATAGCTCGCATGGTATCTATGTCGGTTAAGGCTATTTCCCACAATAATTAACTAAGGTTACTTCAAGAAGTATCTCACATGTGTTCAAAAATAATTTTTACTTGCATTAATCATTATTACGTTTTATGTTTTCTAACCCTCTTATCTTATGTTTTGACTTGATCTTTGCATATTACGAAAATGTCCTTTTTGCAAGATTTCATACCTTTATGCATGGCTATCATACTTAGTGCATTTATGTACTAACGCATACTCTTGCCTATATTTCCAAAAATGTAGGGATGGACGTTAAAGATTCGCACTTCTATGTCTAGGGATCTCATATAGAAGCTTGAAGATTGGTGAGTCCTCATGTTCCTAGGACCGAGCTTGATTTCCTTTTTGTCCTTACTTTTAGTTTTGGAACTTCATGTATGGGCTACGTCCCGATCATTTCTTATGTACTATATGGCTTTGAGACGATGTTTAGACTTCCAGTTTTCTCTTTAAAACTTTTATATGTTGAAACTTTCTTTTAAATCTTTTTTCTAACTTTATGATCTTGTATGATGCATGCTAAGTGGCTTGTATGGGGCCTCTCGGGGTCTTGTACACCATGTTACACCTAGGGGATACTTGGGTCATGACAAACTTGGTATTCAAAGCACAAGGTTTAGAAAGGTCCTAGGAAGTCTTGTAAGCCATGTCGAGTTGAGTATTGTTCATGACTGTGAAGCGCACCACATTTATGAACGAAAGGCTATAAGATGTTTAGGAAACTCCACTTCTTTCATTACTCTTAAGTCGTGCGAAAGAGTGTAACTCTAGGTGTCCTTCTCTCCTAACCCCTATTTATGATTTTCATAATATACCTCCATGAAAGAATCACATGAGAAGGAATAGGAATGTTGGTGAAAATGTGATACAAGAGGTTCCTCATGTGCCGGTCAACCCTTTGGCCGAGCAAGTAACTAATGGTGAGTTTCGTGCCACATTTCATGCATTGACCCAAGCTATGATGGCTCAAGCAAATGGACAGGTTGTGGCTCCCATGAACCCAAGGGTGGGTACGACAGCAACAAGGGTGAGGGACTTTATTAGAATGGATCCTCCGGTATTTCATGGATCTAGTATTGAGGAAGATCCTCAAGAGTTCATTTATGAGGTGTATAATATGTTGATAATCCTGGGAGTGACGCTGGTATAAAAGGAGGAATTGGTTGATTATCAACTTAAGGGTGTTTCTCAAGTTTGGTTCAACCAATGGAAAGAAGAAAGGTTGGTAGATGAGGGTCCTCTTGATTGGGAGAAATTTAAGGTTGTTTTCTTGATAGGTTCTTTCCCCTTGAGATGAGGGAATAAAAGGTACTTGAGGTCACTAACCTTCATCAAGGGGATATAAGTGTAAAGAAGTATGCCTTGAAATTCACACAATTGTCTAAATATGCTCCAACTATGGTTCCTGATCCAAGGGCAAGGATGAGTAAGTTTGTGTCGGGTGCTTCTGACTTAGTGGTCAAAGAATGTCAAACCGCCATACTTGTTAAGGAGATGGATGTCTCCCATTTGATGGTGCATGCACAAAAAATAGAAGAAGAAACGCTTAAGGGGAAAACTAAGGATTCAAATAGGCCAAGAAGAGATGATTGTGTATCTTCATGGTCTACTTGTTCTAGGTGTGGGAATAAGCATGAAGGCAAAATCTTAGCCGGCATGGCTGGTTGCTTCGGTTATGGAAAGAATGGTCACAAGATACGAGATTGCCTAATTCTTACTTCTAAGGAAAGGAATGGGGTAGGTAAGATCAAACTCGACAAGATCATGAGAGTTCCCCGGCTGTGGTAATTGGTAAGTTAAGATCTTTTAGCTTGTGGTTATGCATTGCTTGATATTGAGTGTTTCGTTGGATATGGTAAGACTCCATGTATGTAGATTGTGTTTGGAGTAGTCCTTGAAATCCTTGTGGAAACTTCTTAAGTATTTACTTGTATCAATGGTTTAGTGGTTTTTAAGACTTTGGTGTTATGTTTGGGATTAAGGGTGATGGATTTGAAAAGACTAGTGGGGTTTTCTCCAAAGGAGGAGATGGTGTGCTTCATGGTTGGTACGTGAGTAGACTAGTGGGGTTTTCTCCAAAGGGGGAGATGGTGTGCTTCATGGTTGGTACGTGAGTAGAACTATGTTCATTTTGGAAGAGTTCCTTGTTATGGTTTGATGGGTGAAAGTGCGAGGGCGAAGTGATTTTTTAGTATCCATATCTCTTTTCTTTATCTTCGAGTCTAGCTTGAGGTCTTAGCTCCCCATGGTTCACTCTTTAGGATTCTTGTGTCTTATACATCCTCATGATTCTTCATGCATGCATGTTCATGAAAAAAATTGATTTTGAAAATAAAATATGATTTAGTTTAATTGATTGATTTCTTCATGTTTATGTGCATTGAGTATGAGTTGCATATAGACCTTATGAAAAGATGTTTTAAATATGCTTTATCTTGGAGTTGAAATATCCTGCTTGGATATGTGCATTTATGTGATTGCATTCATGTTGGGATACTAGGTCTGGTTCTTATTTGCCTTATGATATTTTGAACATGTTTTAGCTTGGAGTTGAGATTTCTCCTTGGTTATGTGCATCGGCAAAGTCAACCTAGAATATTCAATCAGGTGGTTTCAATAGCACCCTTCGTCGCCTCTGTACCCGAAACAGATGCGACCGGAATGTCTACGCTTCCATATTAAAGAAGAGTTAAGATACCTCTGCGATCGGCAGTGTTCCAAAGTGCCATAACGACGTGCGTTAGGAACCCCCAGCGACTAAGCATTCCCGCCCCCAAAAGCGGAGACCGAAGAACCGCCAGGTTTACTCATTCTCGTTAGGAGAATGAAATGACGCCCCAGCTTGACTCGAGACCAAGACTCCTTACAACTCGCACCAATCGCAGCACTGAGCGGCCGGAGATTGATTGAAAAGGCAGGCCCAGCTGACTCTCTCCCCCCTAACTGCCTATCTACTCATGTTCGTATCTCGATCAGACGCCTCAGTAAAACAAATATTCTTGTGGTAGGCCCTGTCCCTGGTAAAAAATATAGTGAAATAACCTTCCCTATTCTTTCCCCGGATTTGATGAAGTTTCATTAATGATTGGATTGTTAGTTTCTCACCTACTCTTTTCGTGCTAGTTTAAGTTCCATTCGAGGACAATTGTTCCCAAGAGGGAGATATTGTAATACCTCATATTCGAGAAAGGCTGGAAATGGGTCAAGTGGGAAACTCACAAGCCCAAACATTGGACCATGTAACCCTCCACAGAGCCCCAGACGGGCCGTGAAGGGGACTACGGTCCGTTAAGGGGCACATGGTAGGTTTCCAAAACTTGCCCCATGCAGAATTCACTTTGATGGTCCCTTAAACGGGCAGTGAAGAGTGAGGCGGGTCGTAGGGTGATCGTGAAGGGGGTCAGGTCAGTAGGGGTTCTCCCCTAGCCACTGGTCAAGGGCCACAGACATCACAACGGCCCGTGAAGCCCCACACGGACCGTGAAGTCATCCGTGAAGGGTTTTCATTAGACTTAAAGTTTAGGGTCAGCTTCAAGCGATCATATCTTTTAGCACAAAATGAATTAGGTAGCCCATGACTGATCAAATTGAAGATCTTTGAGTCCTCTTTCAAACACCACCAAGTTTCTAATTCCAAGCTCGGAGTAAAAAGTTATGCCCCAAATAGTGAAGCCATGTAGGGCAGAAATTCTTCACGACCTGTTTGACGGGCCTTGGTAGTGCATGACAACTCGTTTTGGGCTTCCAGTGACCAAATTTGACAGTTTTTAGTCAGGGGATGTAGGGTCTTTTCCTAATTGTTTTAACTCAATACTATGTCAATTTTCCTTTTACCCAAAGCCCTATATAATGATTTTAAACCCCCAATCACCCAAACTAAATTTATACTCTTAAATTCTCAAAAGAAGATTAAGCTCTTCCTCTCAAATATTTCTCTCTACAAGTTGAAGATCAAGCCTCTGAATCCTCCATTGCTTCCAAGCTTTTGGAATCAAGGTATGATAGTTTTCATCCATGGAGTTCCTAAATTCTCCAATTTACAAAGTTATAAATCCCAAATTGAGTTAGGGTTTTTCTTCCATGTCATGGGTTCCTTTCAATGTTGATTTATTTAATTGATCTATGAACTTTTATGCATGAATTGATATAATCTCATGATTTTAAGATGAATCCCCACGAACCCATGCATAACCCACGGTTTCTAAGCAATGGTGATATTATGTGGGTCTTGAAATATGAAAGATGAATTTATGAAAATATGTATGCCTTCTCTTTATGAAATACATGTAAATGAATCTGAAGATGCTTTGACTTTGAAAGTACAATGAAGCTTATAAATTATTGAAAAGAATGCATGTTTATGGCTCAAGTAAGCTTATAGATGAATATATCTATATGTTCTATGAAGCTTGGCCACGTGACATGAATGACATCTAGATTTCCCCTCAATGCTTTTCGGGATACTTTTCTAAATTAGGTCTTAATTATTATGGTATCCGAATATGCCATCAATGATTATAGGCCACGATTTTAAAACTATTTCCATTAGTATTAGGGAATTTCTAGCATGAAGTGAATGACTATGCGCCTTAAAGCTATTATGAAAATATCATGGACGACGAAAGGTTTTCTTACGCATGGTCTAAGGAGCTATCCTATGATGTATTTATCTTGGATCGGTTGCTTAATTGTTCCTTTCCATGGATCATGAGATAAGTTAAGATTAATAACTATTCTGTGGGATTTATGCTTAGCACTAAGAGGATATTGAGATGGAAGCTCTCCCGAGTTGAGGTCGGGTTTCTAGAAGCAATCTTCTTATCCCTTACCTATGTTCCCCCCATAGGATGATTGTCTACATAGACATTAGCTAGTGGATCCACTTTAGCTCAAATTCATGGTTCTACCTTGGCAAGTAGGATAACCCTTTTCGGTGTGAGAGAGATCAGGGGTCCATGTTATAGCTCGCACGGTCTCTATAGTTAAGGCTACTTCCCACAATAATGAACTAAGGTTACTTCAAGAAGTATCTCACATGTGTTCGAAGATAATTTTTACTTGCATTGATCATGATTACGTTTTATGTTTTCTAACCCTCTTATCTTATGTTTTGACTTGGTCTTTGCATATCACGTAAATGTCCTTTTTTGCATGATTTCATACTTTTATGCATGACTATCATACTTGATGCATTTTTGTACTAACGCTTACTCTTGCCTACATTTCCCCAAATGTAGAGACTGGCCTTAAAGATTCGCACTTCCGTGGCTAGGGATCTCATATAGAAGCTTGAAGATTGGTGAGTCCATGTTCCGAGGATCGAGCTTGATTTCCTTTTTGTCCTTACTTTTAGTTTTGGAACTTGATGTATGGGCTACGTCCCGGTCATTACTTATGTACTAGATGGCTTTGAGACGATGTTTAGACTTCCGCTTTTCTCTATCAAACTTTTATAAGTTGAAACTTTCTTTTAAATCCTTTTTTTAATTCTATGATCTTGTATGATGCATGCTAAGTGGCTTGTATGGGGCTGTAAATAGTGAAATTTTATTGATAAATTCATATTAAATTTTAGATTAATTCATAAATTCATGATACATTGACCAAGTCAAATTACTGGTAAATAAAGTCGGATTAATATTTAAGTCAAAATATATGACTTAAATAAAAAGTCCAAATCACATTTGCCAGTCAGTCCATTAAGTTGACAAGACGAGCCCAATTCATTTTCTTCAAGCCCAAGGACCAAAATTGCTTGGACAAAATACCCCTAAAACCTCAGCTCAAGCCTATATAAAGAGGTCTTCATAAGACCAAAAGGAGAAGGAAGAAAAAGAAGAAGACACATAGAAATACATAGAGAAGCCTTGCTCTCTAGTGGTGATCTGCAAGTCTTCCACATACAAAGAAATCTTCACTCCAAGTGTTGAGCAATAAGTACAAAGAAGTCTTCGCTCCAAAAGTTGAGCCGCAAGTATTCCATCAAATCAAGAACATCATTAAAGAGAAGAATCAGGGGATTACATATCTTTCTTAAAGATTTTATAAAGATTGTAACATTCGCATAAATTCAAATACAAATACTTTGTTTGCTTGCTATTATCTTTTCCTGTTTGTTGTATATCAGGATTGAAACTTTAGATGCATACAAATTTGCACGCCCAGAGGGACAATCTTTACCTCTCATCTCATCTCTTAAAAAAATCAAAGTTCAAAAACACCAAGATGACTTTCAAGAATATCAACTCAAAATATGCATCTGCATCCAAATCTGCATTTGCATCTGTATCCGCATCTGCATTCACATCTGGATCTGCATCTGCATCCGCAAAAACTGACGGATCCAAATTCTGCATTACTGTAGAAAACATGAGCCTTGTCACTACGGGAAGCATGAGACATGTCACAGGGAAACAAGCAAAATTTCTAGGACAACAAGCCTGCCGAGTGTCGTCTGAATATGCTATTGTCTTTGGTTAATCTCCAAAATGTGTAAAGTCTCTTTCAAAAGCCGCAAAAGAATACATCGCCTAAATGGTCAAGAGGGTTCTTGCCCAATTGAGCCTATCTACATCCAAAAAGCCATTCGCTTCAACCGATAATGATGTCTTAAGCACGAATCTACCCCACACAACATGTTGGCATCTCATGTTTGGGAAAATAAATGTTATTCTCCGTCACCTACGATGGTAATGCACACGATGGTGGTCGAAACTTCCACCATAGAAGAACAACTTGCAAATTTGACAAAAGCAGTTGAAGGCCTATCAAAGTACATCAAAGGTCAAGATGTTCAAATTACCAAATTCACAAACATTATGGAGAATATGGAGAAAAGAGAATCCACCCAATTATGTGCAAATCTTCATGAAACTCAGGAGAAAAGAGATTCCTTCACAAAACAAGAAACAAGCATCAAAGAGTTTCAAGTGTCTGTCGAAGGTCTGTTGACAAATTGAAAGACTTCATCAAAGAGACTATCAAAGATAAATCTGAGTCCACATCCAAGTCTTATCTCACATATGTAAAGCCGTATTCTCAAAGTATTGAATCTGAGTCCACATCCAAGTCTTATCTCACATATGTAAAGCCGTATTCTCAAAAAATTGAAACCTAAAAATATATGTTGGTTATCAACCTGCTAAGTTGCAACAATTTAACAGCAATGGAAATCTGAAACAACATGTGGCACACTTTGTGAAAACTTGCAATAATGCTGGAACATATGGTGATTATATTGTTAAGCAATTTGTTAGATATCTCACAGGAATTGCTTTTGAGTGGTACATAGATCTTGAGTCTAATTACATCGATAGCTGGGAACAGATGGAGCAACATTTCCTTAAGCATTTTTATAGCACAAGGCGTGTTGTGATCATGATAGAGATTGCAAACCCATCAAAAAAATGATGAACAAGTCATTGACTTCATAAATCGTTGGAGGAACTTGAGCCTTAGTGAAACTTCTGGGATCGAAATATGCAAACAAGGTATGCATTGGGATCTTCGTTACATATTGCAAGGAATAAAGCCTAAAACGTTTGAAGAACTAGCAATGTGTGCTCATGATATGGAACTGAATATGACTTCAAATGGAGATCAAGAGTTGTCAAACTTTGAAACTTACAAAGGAAATATAATTGACATTGAGGATAAGGACAAGTTTTCATCCGAAACTGAAATTGAAGAGTCTATGTAAGTTGACATGCTCCTTGATGTACGAGCCTAAACTGCAAATTATAATGCTCATCGACGCACGAGCCTAAAATGCATGTCATGAAACTCATCAAATTCAAGCTAAATTTTCAAACTGCAAAGCTCCTCAAACTCGAGTTAAGTCTTCAAATAAAAATACTCCTATCTCATCAAATTCGAGCTAAGTCTTCAAGTTACAAGGCTTCTCAAATTTGAGCAAAATCTTCAAGTTTTAAAGCTCATCAAATTTGAGCAAAATCTTCAAATCAAAATGCTCATTGACGCACAAGTCAAAAAAATATATGTCATAAAGCACATCAGATTTGAGCTAAGTTTTCAAGTCAAGAAGTTTCTCAAATTGGAGCAGAATCTTCAAGTCTCAAATCTTATCAAATTCAAACAAAATCTTCAAGTCAAAATGCTCCTCGACGCACGATCCTAAAATGCATGTCATAAAGTTCATCAAATTCTGTTGAATCTTCAAGTTTCAAAGCTCATCAAATTCGAGCAAAAATCTTCAAATCAAAATGCTCCTCGACTCACGAGCCTAAAATGCATGTCATAAATTTCATCAAATGTTGTTGAATTTTCAAGTTTCAAAGCTCATCAAATTCGAGCAAGATCTTCAGGTCAAAATACTTCTCCACGCATGATTCTAAAATGCATGTCATGAAGCTCATCAAATTCGTGCTAAGTCTCAAGTTTCGAAGCTCTTCACATTTGAGCTAAGTTTTCAAATCATGATGCTCCTTAATGAGCCAAGTCTTCAAGTCAGAAGAGCTTCATGAAAATGAGTTAAATCTTCAAATTGTTATTGTTGGCCCTCGTAAGTTTAAATCAATATGGTCAAAAAAATCCAATAGGTTGAAAACCTTGAAATAAGTGGCCTAGAAAAATTAGAAGGAAAAAAAAACTCACATGTTTTGCATTGAAATGTAAAGTAAATACATTTTATTGCTTCAAAATTGCAAGAGTTTTTACACATCATAAGAAATGGATGAAAAAAATGGACATATCATCCCATACAAAAGGTCTAAGTAGGAAAAAAAATCAAACATCAAGAAGTGGTTTGTCAACTCGTCTTGGATGTATTTATCAAGTTCGCATCACCTCTTCATCAAACATCACTGCTTCAAATATTTGTATGGATCGATGCAGCCATAAGCGAGCCTCTATCTTTGACATGGGGGCATATTTTGAAGTTTGATTTAATGAGTTGATAATGTGACAAGTAGTTCCTCTTCAGAACTAGGACAAATTGTGGCAAAATATCTTTCTCGCCAAAGCCAAAACTACAGAGGAAGAGGTACAAAGTGTGACTCATCGCTAAGATACAATTTAGAGTAAGATACACTAAGTGTTGTTCTCGCCAAAGCCGCAATTGTAGAAGAAGGTGCACTAAGTGTGGTTCGTCACTAAAGTTGCAACCGTAAAACAAGATGCATCAAGTGTGGTTCATCGTCAAAGCCGCAACTGCAAAAAAGAAGAAGATGTTTCATGTGTGGTTGTCATCAAAGCCGTAACTCTAAAAGAAGAAGCACCACGTTTGATTTGTCATCAAAGTCACAACTGTAGAAGAAGATGTACTAATGTCGTTAGTCGTTGAAGCTGGAATTGCAAAAGAAGATGCACCAAGTGTGGTTCGTTATCAAATTCACAACTACAAAAGAAGATGCATCATATGTGATTCTTCATCAAAGTCACAACTGCAAAAGAAGATGTAGTAAATATGGTTCGTCGTCAAAGTCGCAATTGAAAAGAAAGATGCATCATGCATGATTCATCATCAAAGGTGTGATTGTAGAAGAAGATGCACTAAGTGTGGTTCATTACTAAAGCTGCAACTGCTAAAGAAAATGCATCAAGTGTAGTTCGTCGTCAAAGCCTCAATTGCAAAAGAAGATCACGAAGTGTGGTTCGTCTTCATCAATGCCACAATCGCTAAAATATTACACCATGTATGATTCGTCATCAAAATCGCAACTACAAATGAAGATTCATCAAGTGATTCCTTGTCAATTATGAATTACACCTCACTTTTTTGTATGGTATTGAGAATGTTTGCGGTCCATCGTAAACCTGCAAAAAAAAGTGATGTGTCTCACGATGCCAATTGCACAAAGCTTCTAATCGGAATAAAAAAGATTATGGCATATGCTATCGCACTCGTCATGATGAATACGGTTGTTTTGGTTAAGAGTTTTGTGTTACATCTACATGTAGATGATGATAAAATTCTCAATCAATACGGAACTCAATGGGCGGCTCTTCGGCGAAGATGCAGAGAAGTAAACTCATGAATGTTGTCAAAAATTATTTAGATCACCAATTTCAAAAAATAATTATCGTCAATTCATTAGGATTTTTACCTTGATTTTTGTATATATTGTAGACTTTGATGTCTAGTTTCTATAAAATCAAGTCGTTCATCATTGGAAATCTCCTACACCAAGATAGAGATATTTTGGTGAGATTGCATAGAGCTGTAAAAAAGAAGAGGACAGATTTGATAGCAAACTTCAAAAATCAATTCCCGCCAATTCAGAAAGGTTTTGATTTTGAATTTCGGATATATGGTAGCCCCTTGAGTCTAGTTTCAGGAACATCAAATGAATCGTGATTTCAATGTTTCTACAACAACTTATGAACTTTCTACCGCAGGCGTGCTGTGCTGAAAAAAAGTGACGAAAATTGAGTTTGGTATGCCTCAAGTTGACAATCAATCATTGTAAGAGCATGTGTATTTATAGAAATTAAAAGTACATAAATTTTGTTCCAACAAATTATGGATAAACCATATTTAAAACAAAATTATGGTAAATTTTCCTAGGAACCAAATTATGGTAAGTTTCTATAGGAATCAAGTTATGGAAAATTTCCGTTGGAATTAAATATGGAAACTTTTGAAAGACTCCATAAAAAAAAAAATTCACGAATGCTTCAAGCCTTGCCTTTAAAGGTTGGACATCGCAACAAGCCTCGAAGTAAAGGGCATTTATAGACAATGAAATTTCATTGATAAATCCATATTAAATTTTGGATTAATCCATAAATTCATGATATATTGACCAAGTCAAATTACCGGTTAATAAAGTCGATTAATATCTAAGCCAAAATATATGACTTAAATAAAGTCCAAATCACATTTGGGCCAGTCCATTAAGTTGACAAGACGAGCCCAATTCATGTTCTTCAAGCCCAAGAACCAAAATTGCTTGGACGAAAATACCCCGGAAACCATAGTTCAAGCCTATATAAAGAGGTCTTCATAAGACCAAAAGGAGAAGGAAGAAAAAGAAGAAGACACATAGAAATACATAGAAAATCCTTGCTCTTCAGTGGTGATCTGCAAGTCTTCCGCATACAAAGAAATCTTCGCTCCAAGTGTTGAGCCGCAAGTACAAAAAAGTCTTCGCTCCAAAAGTTGAGCCGCAAGTATTCCATAAAATCAAGAACATCATTGAAGAGAAGAATCAGGGGATTACATATCTTTCTTAAATATTGTAACCTTCGCATAAATTCAAATACAAATATTATTTTTTGCTTGCTATTTTCCTTTCCTGTTTGCTGTATTTCAGGATTGAAACTTTAGACGCATACAGGGGCCTCTCGGAGACTTGTCTGCCATGATACGCCTAGAGGCAACCTTGGGTCGTGACATGTAGGCACCACGTCATCAATTTTTATTTCTTTTTTAGCTATTCACTATTTTTCTTAAACACTTTTTAAAATTAATTGTATGAATTAATTAATTTATAAATGTATAACCCCCACTCCTTCTTCCTCCTTGTTGTTCACCATTTCAACCTTCAATACTTTCTTTTCTTCTTCTTCACTATTCAACAATTTTTTTAAATAACTTAAAAAAAGAAAATTCACTATAATATTCACATTATCTTATTTGAATCCTCCCATGAATTTACCCTCTTGGAGAATGAATTTTTTTGAAAGCCAATTTTTTTCTTGACAACTCAAATAAGAAATGAAGATTGCATAAGAAAGTTTATCCCCAAAAAAGTATAAATTCTATGAGAAATGTTTGAATGTATCTAGAAATCAAATTGAGTCACTCAAATTTAAGGAAAGTTTACATTTGCAAAATCAACATCAATAATATAAATTGAAATCGACGTCAATAAAATGACATTGGTATTGAATTTTATGGACTAGTAAATAAAAATAGTGGATGGAGGTGGGGATGAAGATGTAGGAGGAGGTGTTTCAATGGAGAAAGAGGTATTCTGAGGAAGACAACAAAATGAAAAGAGAAAAATTAAACAAATTAAAAACGGAACCCACTAATTTCATTTACCTGTAAATAAGAAAAAATACATATTTTTAAAGAGTTAATAGATCAAGAAAAACTATTTAAAATATTGGTTATATATATATTGGCCAATAAAAAAAGGCCATGTGTAGGATTTTTAAAAATCTAATTTTTTTTCTCTTTTTTCACGCGCTTTTAGGAGAGTACGCCCACTCTCTCTGCCACATCATCCCTTAGGGGGTGTTAAAATCACTTGAAAGATGTTAAGGGAGTATTTAAACACTCGTGTCGTTTAAGTGCTAAAGTAAGTTGTGTTGCCAAGTTTAGGGAGGTTTTATGTGTTTTCGCTATCTTGTTTATTGCATTTCCACATACGTAGTACATTTTGAGTACTAACCGCATACTTTTCTACCTTCATTGTTTCATAATATCTATTCTAATATACATTTTCCAAACCATGATTAGTATAGGATTCTATTAGCCTAGTACCACTTTGGTGAGTCCTCATGGTTCAAGGGCATACCACCTATGCATTCTTATGATTATGTCAAACTTTACTTTTCAGTTTCAGATGTTCGAGTGAACTAGGGCTTTCCTAGCAACTCACTTATGATTAGAGGATTTTTTAGACATTAGTATTTCTTCTTATGAGTCTTTGTATTCACATTTCTCTTATATGTTGAGATAGTCATTTGAGACATTATTATATTTTCCATGATTCTTTCAGTGATGTTGTTATCTTAGTGTCACGCTATACAATGTGGTTAGCTTAGGGTCTCTCGGGACTCTAGATTCTAGGTCATGTCTAGGGAGTAGTCTTGGGTCATGACAAACTTTGTATCATAGCCAGGTTCAAGTGTCTTAGGGTGTTTGAAAGTCACATTAAGTAGATTCTTGTTCATGGGTGTGAAGCGTGTCATGTTTATGAATGAGAATCTACGAGACGTTTAAGAAATACTTCACTTTATTCATACTCTTAGTCGCACAATATAGTTGAACTCTATGAAGTTTCCTTCTAACTTATGTTCTATGCATTTTCAAAAATATGCCTCTAAGAAGATATCATGTGAGAAGAAATTTGAATGTGGAACCAGAAGTACCACAATCTTTGGCTAGTCCCTTGGTCAAGCAAGTCACTCATGCAGAATTTAGGGCTGCTTTCCAAGTGCTTGCCTAATCCATGACTTCTCAAGCCATCTATGAGGTTGTAGCTCATGTGAACTAAATGTGGGTACATCGGCAACTAGATTATGGGACTTCACTCTGATGAATCCTCTGGAATTCCATGGCTCATAGGTGGACGAGGATCCACAAGAGTTTCTTGAGGGTATTCAAAAAATTAGTGAGATCATAGGTGTCACTCCAGCTGGGATTGCGAACTTGGTTGCTTATCAGTTGAAAGGGTTGATCATATTTGGTTCTAACAATTGAAGGAAGAAAGGGCAATTGATGTGGGTCTATTGGATTGGGACAAGTTCAAAGGTGTTTTTCTAGATTGATTCTTCCATCTTGAGATGAAAGAGGCAAAGGCCCAATATTTCATCAACTTTAGGCAAGGAAACATGAGTTTGAAAGAGTATGCTTTGAAATTCACTCAATTCTCTATCTATTGTACCATTGGAGAGTCTTGGTATAAAATAGAATCTTTCTTATGAAGAGATTCTGTTTGAGATTTTGGACCGGCAAGTTAAGTTAAGGAATAAAGAAGTTGCATATGTAAAGGTCTTATGGAGGAATCAAAGAGTTGAGGGTGCTATTTGGGAAGCCGAGGTGGATATGATGTCATGTTACCCACATCTCTTTCCCTCTGATCCTACTCTAGCCAGAGGTATTTAGTTCTTCATGGTTCATTCTCATGTCTTAGTCATTTTCATGTTTCCTCATGCATACATGCTTATAAAAACTTACCTTTAAGATTTTTATTTAACTTTGATTGACTTCTTCATGAATATGTGCATTTGAGTATGATTTGCATACATGCCTTATGAAGTGATGTTTTGAATATGTTTAAGCTTGGAGTTTATGCGCTTCCTTGGTTATGTGTTGTTGATGAAGTTGCATTCTTGTTGGGTTGTTAAATCTCTTTCCTATCCTCCTTAAAGTACCTTAAGTCCCATTCGAGGACGAATGTTCCCAAGAAGGAGATATTGTAACACCTCAAAACTTGAAAAAAAAGGGAGAAAATAAATTTTTGGGTTGAGGATTGTGTCTACGGTTCCCATCTAAGAACCGTAAAAGCTTCTACGGGTCGTAGATGGTGAACGTAGGAAGTGGGGAAATAATTTTATAAAATCAACTCTCTGAAACATTTTTACGGTTCACCAGGATAGTCTGTCGACCTTCATACGAGTGTTAAATAGGTCTCATAAATCACTTCAAGACTTGGTGAAATTTTAAGGGGTAAAGTTGGTTTCTACAGTTGGCATGTATGGACCATAGGAAGACCTACGATCCGTACATGGGTTTCGTCAAAAGTTGGTCCATATAATAGTTTCAAAACTTTATCTACGGTTGATCAGTACGGTCCGAAGTCCAACCCACAGGTGAGGCTCGATAGTTATTTTAAAGGGGCTTTTAGGTCATTTCCTAATTGTTTTAACCCAATACTATGTCGTTTTAACTTCTACCTTAGGCCCTATATAAACGTTTTAAACACATAAATTACCCATTCACAACTCATGTCCAAATTCATCCTCCCAAATTCTCTCAAATCTAAGGAAGAAGAAGAAGAGCTAGGGTTCCACTCAAGTCTCAAAATTCTCCATTTTTCTTGAGCTTAAAGGATCAAGGTATGTGTGTATTCACCCATGTAGTCCTTTCCTCCATGGGATCCCTAAAGAATTCAATTTCTCAAATAAATTTTCAATTGATTAAATTAGGGTTTCAACTCAATGAATGTGGGTTTCATCTAATTATGATTGATTGTAGTTAATTAAGTCTTCTAATATATGAATCGATGTTAACCCGTGATATTTAGTTGAAATTGCATTGACCCATGCCTAAATTATCCTTTTCAACTAGATCCTGTGATGAACCCATGAATCCATGAATTGGGAAATTATGAGGATATGTCTGTTTTATGAAATGACTATGAATGAATTGATGATGCTTTGGAAGGAAAGTATTAAGGTTGTTGTAAAAGTTTTGCTCATATGTTATGATGATCAAGATTGTGAAAGGTATTTCTCACAAAAGAATTCACATTGGTGAAAGGTTTTCTCATCCATGTTGAATCATGTTTAAGGTGCTATTCTATGTTTTGATCTTGAAATGTGTGGATTGGTATTGAGTGTTGCCTTTTCTTATGTTAAATTGATATTTTACTTTTATCTATTCCGTTGGGATTTAGACTTAGCATCGAGAGGTCTTTGAGGTGGAGGCTCAAATAGGATAGTCTTTAGTAGCAACCTCTAGTCCCAAACTACGTTTTCCCTTAGAATTGTCTTAAATGACCTAGCTAATGGAGTCACTTTAGCAAAGAATGATATGTATGGATTCTACCTGGGCAAGTAGTTTCCCCTTCTTTCGGTATGAGGGATATACCGGATTCCATGATCTAGCTCTCATGGTCTTATTGTCGGTTAAAACTAATATCCCACAAAATGATTATGTTTTTTTGAAAACTTTTCTTATGTCCTTTATGTTAATGTACTTGACCGTGTTTTCATGATTTTCCTGTTATTTCTTCTTTAAAGTTTTCAAATGTTTCAATATGATAATGCCTACTCATTTTTAAGCTATTCATGTTATCATGCCTATGTTTATGCATATTTAGTAGAGCCATAGCCAACTCTCATTCTTCTGCATCTGGTGGGGCAAGGACCATCCCAGCCACCACCCCGGCCAACTATTGCACCTGAGTTATAGGATTTTATTTCTTAGCTATTGGTCATACTTGGGGACATGCAAGAAGCCCCAACTCCACCTATTTAGTCAGTATTAGTGGCTCCCTAGGTTGTGGTGCCACTAACATCCATTGTTGTTCATCCAGTTATTGTACCTAGAACTATGCCATTAGAGGAGCAGAAGATGCTTATATTGTTCTTGAGATTGACTCCTTCAAGTTTTTCTAACGCTTTAAGTGAGGACGCCCATGAGTTTTTGATGACTTGTAGGGAAAGATTGTACACCTTGGGTTTAGTAGAGTCTCGAGGGGCAAACTTTACCATTTATAAGCTTGATGGACCAGCCAGATAGTGGTGGAGGACCATTATGGAATGTAGACCAATTAGGTCCCCTCATTTGACTGGGACAGAGTTTTTAGATGCCTTCTAGTCCAAGTTTGTTTCGAGGAGTGTTAAGAATTGACTTAGGAATCAATTTACTAGACTGGAGCAAGATTCTATGACTATTTCAGAGTATGAGACTAGATTCCACGAGCTATCTAGGCATGCTGCCATGATTTTACCTACTGAGCAGAAGAGGACTTTTTGCTTCGTCCATGGTTTGAGGTTGCAGTTGTGCATTAAGACTGAGTATATGGCCTCAATGGGTAGGTCTTTCTTGGATGTTGTTGATCACACCCGTACCATGGAGGAAATCCATCGCAAGGCCCAAGGGGGTACTGATAAGAGGGATCATCATTAGGGTAGTTATAGTGGTTCCCAATCTAGGGACAGGGAATCTTATAATAGTCCTTGCCAACTCTACCACTACTATGGCCAGTCTAGTTGGCCTTTTCAAGCAGCTCTCCAGAACTCAGCGGGCGAGCAATCTAGTGGAGGTGGTTTTGGTGCAGGTCAGATTTCAAGAGGCTTACATTCTGGTTCTTTGGGCCATGGTGGCCATTCTTTTAACGTTCATTCTTCTCAAGGTTGTTTTGATTCTGATGAGCTTGACCACTAGTCAATAAAGTGTTCTCAACGAGGGACTATTGAGCCTACTCCTCAGGCAGCTCAGCTAGTTTCAACAGTAGCACCTCTAGTTAGGGGTGGTGCTTAAGTTCAGGGGTGATAAGGTAGTCGAATAGGGATTTGAAGAGGGTCCCGGGAGGTAGAGTAGGAGGTAGATCATATGCTAAGTTTAGAGGTGAACATGTCCACCATTATGCAGCTCTAGTGAGTGCAGAGATTGAGGCATCAGACGTTTTCATCATAGGTATGATTCTTTTATTCCATTAGCCCGCCTTGGATTTATTTGATCATGTTTCTACATATTCTAAATGTCTCCTTTTAATATGCCTCTCAGTTAGGTTTACCTTCTGAGACTCTATCAGCATCGTTACTTGTTTCGAACCTTGTGGGTGAGATTTTAGTAGTGGATCAGGTGTATATATTTTGTTTGGTGGCTATTAAGGGGTGTGAAATTTGGTTTGACCCTATTGTTTTGGATACACTTGATTTTGATGTTATTTTGGGATGGACTGGTTATACCCTTACAATGGAGTCTTGGATTACTTCGTGAAGACCATTACCTTAGCCATGTCTGGTATCCCTCTGATGGTGTGGCAGGGCTTCTTTAGTCACACACCCACTGGTTATATATGTCTTGTGTTTAGGATCAGATGTTAATGTCTAGTGGGTGCTTAGCCTATTTGACTTATGTGCATGATGTTAGTAGGGATGGCCCTACAGTTGATTTGGTTCTTATGTGCGTGAGCTCACAGATGTTTTTCATGTTGATCTACCCGGCCTTCCTTATGAGTGTGATATTGATTTTAATACAGACCTTGAGATGGACACTAGTCCTATCTCTATTTTGTCTTATTAGATGGCCCCTGTAGAGCTTAAATAGCTCAGTGTTCAGCTTCTTGATCCCTTAAGTAAGGAATTCCTTAGATCATGTGTTTTGTAATGTGCTTTGCCATGGGGTGATATTTTTTATTTGTCAAGAAGAAGGATAGGTCTATGTGCATGCGTTTCTACTACAGGCAGTTGAACAAGGTATGGTCTATGTGCATGCGTATCGATTACAGGCAGTTGAACAAGGTGATGGTGAAGAATAAGTACCATATGCCTCGTATCAATGACTTTTTGATCATCTTTAGGGTGCCTTAGTGTTTTCTGAGATTGATTTGAGATCAGGTTACTGATGAGTCCACAAATTGGACTCATTTAGGGCTATGTTTTGATAGAATTAGTGTCCTCAAATGCATATTTTGTCTCAATATTTGATGAAAACCCTTAAGTTTCAGGTATTTGGAGTTTGAGAGAAAGCATGGACACTACTTAGCAAAAAGGAACAAAGGCACCCGAAAGAACGAAGAAATGAAGATTTGAGAATCACCGAACCCATTCGGCGAGTCACCAAAAGGTCTTATCCTCGCCTTTTATTCCAGTGTGTTGAGCCTTGAAATAAAATCAAATCGACAGTAAAAAGGATCAGTTGGCCTGTCGCCGAGAAGTTTCGCAAAGAAGTACTATGTAGCCCAATGATCCAAAACACGACGATGCTGAAGGATAGAGCAAGACGGTGATGAAACCTACCAAAGGGCGGATCGCCGAATTGATCGACGGTCTCGACTAACGATGCCGAATGATCCACTGCAGCACAGATTTTTGAAAACTATAAATACTCGTTGAGAGTTGTAGCTTAATATCAGGTTTTTAATATAGAAATTTTTAACATAGAATTTTGAGTTCTAAGTTTTGGAGAGGGTTTTTGAAGAACTTGAAGATTCAAAGGGTTTCAACTCCAAGTAATTTGGACTTGGGTCTTATCGATTCTTCACTCTTTTGCTTGTTTTTGAGACTTAAAATCTTCATACCCATTTGAATGCAAACTCATATCGGTATAAATTTCTATCTCTTTTACAGGTCTAGCTAAAACCCCAATTCTTGGGGTGTGATTTTGTGAATATCGGTTAGATTATCTGTTGGGTCTTGCTTGTTGATGATTTATTTGTTGTTTAAATGTGATTTCATTTAGTAGTTGTGGTGGAACTTAATGAAACTGTAGTTGAAAATACGATTTCACCTTTGTGTTTTTGGCTTGCTCTCGAGAGAGGGGTCGTAAAACTAAGACTACTAAATTGATGGC
>NW_006239310.1:294564-298736 GCF_000226075.1 Solanum tuberosum | reverse complement strand
ATTCGGGGTAAGTTGCTCGAGAGAGAATTTACCCCCACTATAGTCTAGCCTAGTCACAAATATTCAACTGATTTATTATCAAAGGCATGTACCCAATAGTTTAGTCTATCCCGTATTCCTATCACATCCCAAGAATCCCCTCTCCTTGATTAATACTCCTTATATTTTCGCTGACTTTTGTTTACTTGTGACAAACCCCCATTGTTAATTGACAATCTTATGTCACCCCTTAGATTTAACATGTTCTTATTCAATAATATTTTTAGCTATGACTAATTAGAACTTAATTTTATTTTTCTATTAATTCTCAAAACCACTCCCTTGGGACTCGACCACAACCCTTGGTTGGGTTACTTTACTATTGTACGACCGTAGACACTTGCATTGGAAGTTGTGTCTTAATTACGCAAACATCAAAATGGTGTCATTGCCGAGGAGTGGTGTTATTTGAGAATTCTTAGATTAGTAGAATTTTTGTTCTTCTTAGTTGTAGTTTACTTACTTAATTATTAGTGTTGTATTGTTTGTTCGTGTATAGAAGCAGGACAATGAGTACGAATAATCATTATGGGTATCAAACGGATAACCCCTTCTTGAAAATGTTGAACCTTAGGGATAACCTCCTAACGTTCAAACAAGTAGGGGATGAAACCCTTCAGGCAATGTGGCTGAAGTTTCAGGCAGTGCTGCAGCCATGCCCCACTCATGGGATGACCGACAAGGTGATACTAGAAAGCTTCTATCGGGGTCTAGGACCCGATAATAGAAGTAATGTTGATCAAGTTTTTGCGGGTGGTATGCTACACCAGCCCTATGAAGTCATAGCCAAACTCCTAGATGGCAGAGTTGAAGCTAACAAGGAGACCAAAAAGAAACAATAGTGGGATGCACTACTAGCTCAGTTGGATTTTTTATCCAAAAGAGTCATGGAATTGGAAGCACAAGCCTTGAAAAAGGACAAGCACTTCTCCCTTCGAGAGTGTACAAAGGGGAAGAAGAAGGAGGGAGTACAAGATGACTAATTCCTCTCACTCATTCAACAAAAAATTGAAGAACAAGAAAAGATGTTGAATGAGATGAAAGAGAACATCGACATGCTGAATAAAGCGACAACCTCTAACTCCATGACAATTTAGCTACAAGATGCCAAGATAAATCAGTTAATATCAGGTCGCTATCCACCGTTTGCCAAGGACTCGCCTAGTTACACCATGGCCGACTCCAAGGATGAGGACTATACATTAACTTGCGTCGTGCCACAATGTTAACTAAGGCGCTATTTGGGAGGCAACCCAAAACCCCTTTTTACTTTTTATTCGTGTTATGGTAAAAAAAAAGGTGTGTTGTTTGTACAGGTTGAAGCATGGAAAGTGTTCGAAAAAGTGTAGGGTAGCGAGCAATAGGTCCAGTCAGCGAATTGCTGAAGAGGTCGGCGACCTGGATGGAGACCGTCGTTGGGACCCCCACATTAACTAGAGGTCCTGTAAATTTTGGCGAGGAAACTAAAACATTTGGCGTTCCGTCGAGTGATTAGGCGAGCTTGACTAATGTCGCTGAGTGGGCGAAAACTGGATGGTTTTGCAAGCCAAAGGTTTAAAAGTTTCAACTTCATTCACTTTCCCTCACTTTTTATCTGCCCAAACTCATACCTGCACTCTAGCTTCTATATTTCTTGCATTTTTGGAGTATTTTGGTTTGTTGATTTGTGCTCAGAATTGGATTACCTTGCCGCCTAGCGTCTCAATCATTTTGTAGTCAATACCAAAAGGTCGGTTATCTATGACCCGAATTTATTTTATAAAAATGTATGCTCATTTGCAATTGCCAGATCTTGTTGAAAGCATTTTGACCCTGCCGGATAGGATTAGATTGTTTACACGCATGCTTTAATATGACAATCTTGCTCGAGTAGTTGTGACTGTTGAATTCTAGTGATTGTATGTCTTAATCTGGATTAAAATTCGAAGGGTTGTGTTTGGGTGACATGGGTCATACCTTGATTGTACTAGTGCGTACTTTGATTTTGTCTTCAGGAGTTACAGGGTTGAATTCGAGAAGATGGGTTGAAAATAGGTGCGTTGAGCCGTTTGGAGAGCTGGGTCAAGCTCGTTGAACCACTCGGCGGTTCGCCTAACGTCCCCATCTCGCCTTTAATTTAATGATAAATGTGCTATTAATTCTGTAACTTTTGGCGAGAAGTTGAAGGTCGCCAAAGACTTTCGGCGACTCGCCGAAAGTCTCGTTTTACCCTTGTTAACTCCCCTGGATCTCTGTGCACTGTAGCATTCAGCAGACTAACTCTAGATCGCCGAATGATATCGGCGACTCACCGAAAGAGTCTGTGAAGCTTATCAGTACTTTTGTCAAATATTTCTCGAACTTCTCTTCGAGATTTTGCAAACATGACTAAACCTAAAGTTGTTGAAAGAATAACGCTAGCTCAAGAGAAGTCCAAAGGAATTGCGATAAAGGAAGATGCAGTTACGTCGAAAGGAAAAGCTTCGAAACTACCCATAACCACTGGGAAAGGCAAGGGCAAGAGTCCCACTCCTGCTAGGAAAATCATTACCCTAGACCCTGATACTCCTTCAGGGATCAGGGGATTTTGCAGAGCGGTACATGTCTTTCTGGCAGACTCACAATCACCAGACCTTGGTGAAGTTGGCACTGTTGTTCCCCCTAAGGTGACTTCGGGCAATGATGCCCAGGCTCAGGGTAAGGCATCGGGCACTGATGCCCAGACAGATGGAGAGACTGCATAGACAGGATCCTTTCTTTACCTCCCTCTCTGTCTTACTTTATTTTGACTTTTGGATTTTGTGTCATTTGCATTTGAGGACAAATACTTTTTAATTGTGGTGGGGTGAGGCTCACCTTTTGTGTGCTATCTGTGACTCATGTTTTTTGTGTATATATTTGGGTTGTTCTGTTTAAAAATTGTGTTTTATACACTGTTTTGTGGAGGTTTGAGCTTGTGGATCTGTGTTTTAAATTGCAAAATGATTTTGACCCTTTCAAAAATAAATTTCCACCCCTTCTGTGTTGAATGTGGTTGTTTCTTCACAAATTTGAGTATCGGTTCCGATCAATACCGATGACTTGGATAGTGCTTATAATCGAACAAACATTAATGTGCGGCTACAATGAGGCCAAATGAAGTTGCATACACAATATGTGAACTCTTTGCATCTCGTTGTGACTAGCCAATGATCAAATCAAGTCTCTTGTGATGATCGTTGCACACTAGCGAAAGTGTGGAGTCTTGCTTGACTTCTCGTGTCAATGCCTAGTGTGATGAGCTACCAAGCTAACAAAGCATGATGGATCCTAGAATTTTCCCCGTTGGTCCGGTCAACTAAGTGATGCTTTCTCTTGATATGATCTTAGGCAACTTCTAAGAGTGTGAACCAATTTGATATATACCTCTTTTGTGACCTACCTTGTGAGTGTGTGAACCGCTTTTGAACAACCCTTGAGCCTTACCTTCCTTTGGAAGAAACTTGATGAAAACTAGATATTTCTTTATCCATTACCCATAATCCTCATGAAGTTGTGGTTAGTTGAATAGCCAACTTAGGCCAAAAGCCTAAGTTGGGGGTGTGGTGAAAAGAGAAGGCAAATCAAGAAGTGCAAGAAAATCCTTCTTACCTGTGATTTTGAGAAAAATGGAACCCCTCCATAAAAAAAAAAGAGAGAAAAAGAGAAAGGAAAAGAAAAAGAATGAAAAAGTTGAGGAATAAAGTCTAAAGATATAAAGAAAATGGGGTTTCCAAACAATTCATGGAAAGTGAATAATAGGATGCCTTATGAGCACTAAAGAGAATGATGAAAGAATAGGAAAGGAAGTGTTGTGAGCACCACATTTCATAACGATGAAAGTCACTGAGCTTAAATGGCCATACCTTTGCACTCAGCCCCATTACAAGCCTTGAAAAGACCTTTTTGATCTTGATTAAGCCGCAACAAATGTTGATTGGAAAATTCGGGCAAACCTATGGGTGAAAGCATGTATTGTGTTCTTCCTTGTGAGAGTGAGCGTTGCATTTGATTCCGAAACTTTAAATGATTAAACCTTCGAGTGTGAATATGGAATCATTCCTTGTGTGAGGACATTTGAACATTTTGGTTGAGCTTGAACTTGCATTTGAAGCAAGTATTGTGAGCATGAGATT
>NW_006239310.1:273539-291282 GCF_000226075.1 Solanum tuberosum | reverse complement strand
GGGGTGTTGATGAGTCCACAAATTGGACTCATTTAGGGATATATTTTAATAGAAATTGTATCCTCAAATGCATATGTTATCTCAATATCTGATGAAAACCCTTAAGTTTCTACCCTTTTTTGAACGGTTGAACTTGAGTTTGCTTGAGGACAAGCTAAAAGTTTAAGTTAGGGGTGTTGATGAGTCCACAAATTGGACTCATTTAGGGCTATGTTTTGATAGAATTAGTATCCTCAAAATGCATATGTTATCTCAATATCTGATGAAAACCCTTAAGTTTCAGGTGTTTGGAGTTTGAGGGAAGGCATGGACACTACTTAGCAAAAAGGAACAAAAGGCAGCCGAAAGAACGAGGAAATGAAGATCTGAGAATCGCCGAACCCGTTCGGCGAGTCGCCAAAAGGTCTTATCTTTGCCTTTTATTCCAGTGTGCTGAGCCCTGAAAGAAAGGATCTAATCAGCAATGAAAAGGAGCAGTCGGCGTGTCGCCGAGCAGTTCCGCGAAGCAGTACTATGTCGCCCAATGATCCAAAACATGACGATGCTGAAGGATAGAGCAAGACGGTGATGAAACCTACCAGAGGGCGGATCACTGAGTTGATCGGCGATCTCGACTAACGACACCGAATGATTCGCTGCAACATAGATTTTTGAAAACTATAAATACTCGTTGAGAGTTGTAGCTTAATATCAGATTTTTAATATAGAAATTTTTAACATAGAATTTTGTTTGGAGAGGGTTTTGAAGAACTTGAAGATTCAAAGAGTTTCAACTCCAAGAATTTGGACTTGGGTCTTATCAATTCTTCACTCTTTGCTTGTTTTGAGACTTAAATCTTCATACCCATTTGAATGCAAACTCATATTGGTATACATTTCTATCTCTTTTACATGTCTAGCTAAAACCCCAATTCTTGGGGTGTGATTTTGTGAATATGGGTTAGATTATATGTTGGGTCTTGCTTGTTGATGATTTATTTGTTGTTTAGATGTGATTTCGTTTAGTAGTTGTGGTGGAACTTAATGAAACTGTAGTTGAAAATACGATTTCACCTTTGTGTTTTTGGCTTGCTCGAGAGAGAGAGGTCGTAAAACTAAGACTACTAAATTGATGGCCGATGGGATTGGGTCAACATGACGTTCAGCTCGAGAGAGTGAACCCTAGTCCTTCTCCCACACACTCAGCTCGAGAGAGTGAGTGGGCTAAGGTGGAGGTTGTTCTTTATGTGGCAACTCGGTGTTCGAGAGAAATCGAGTTGATTTGAGGTAAGTTGCTCGTGAGAGAATTTACCCCCACTATAGTCTAGCCTAGTCACAAATATTCAACGGATTTATTATCAAAAGCATGTATCCAATAGCTTAGTCTATCCCGTATTCCTATCACATCCCAAGAATCCTCTCTCCTTGATTAGTAATCCTTATATTTTCGCTGACTTTTGTTTACTTGTGACCAACCCCCATTGTTAATTCACACTCTTGTGTCACCCCTTAGATTTAACATGTTCTTTTTCGATAATCTTTTTAGCTATGACTAATTAGAACTTAATTTTATTTTTCTATTAATTCTCAAAACCACTCCCTTGGGACTCGACCCCAACCCTTGGTTGGGTTACTTTACTATTGTATGATCATAGACACTTGCATTGGAAGTTGTGTCTTGATTATGCAAGCATCAGTTACCATCAGCTATGGATTAGTGTGGAGGACATCCCTAAGATGGCTTTTAGGATTCGTTACAGCCATTATGGATCCCTAATGATGTCTTTTGGGTTGACCACTTCCCCAACAATATTCATGGACATGATGACGTGTGTGTTCACGCCGTATCTAGACTCATTCATCATTGTTTTCATTGATGACATTCTAGTATACGCACAGAGTAGGGAGTAGTGATTTCAAAAACATTTTTGGGATGAGTCTCGGGGTGAGTCCCGAGGTGGAGAGTACCAAAAATGCTCCTGGGCACATATTGAAGGCATAGATCCATAGGTTTAAGTCATATAATTTGGGTTGAATCCCTGAGCGTAAAAATGTAAGTCATGGGCATTAAAATGTAGGCCCCAGTCGTTAATTTTTTATTTTATTTTTTTGGGGGATGGGGGGGAGGGGGTTAAACCATTTTTGCATTAGATCTTTTTTTTTTACTGGTGTAATAATATTTAAATTTGATGCTATAATATTTTTTTCATATTTCGTAGTGAGTTTTTATAAAATATATAAATAAACTCTCATAGAATATGACATAGCTATAAATAATTTTTTAGATAATTGTGTCTGAAATTGATAGGATGGAGCTTTCATAGCAGTATGTTCCTGAGACAACTCTATTCATTCTTTGTCATTACTCTTACATTATTTATCCTTCTTCTTCTTCATTAAAATATAAAATAATAAACAATGCAAATATTAATTGAGTTTGGGAAAGACTAGCAATGTGAAGATGGATGATGATTTCATTTTTAAGATTATTTTGGCTATTATAAAATTTGTGTTGTTAGTTATTACATTTCTCAAATATTAATTATCATACTTTTTTCTATATTATTGGTTATTAATATCTTTCCCATATAATAATTATAATATATTTTTCTATAATATTGATTATTTATTAAAATCTATTTGTAAATTATTGAAAGTTTTACTTTTGCTTATTTTCTTAATAATAAAATTATAAAATTGAATATGCATGAGATGCACGCCCCATAGATCCATGGCACTTACGACCCATGTCTCGGGGCTTATGTCTCGCCCAATACCGCATAAAACGCATCACTTCACGTCGACGCATTTGAAAACACTATAGGGAGGAACACGAGTAGCATTTGAGGATTGTGCTCCAAACTTTGAGATATCAATGGTTTTATGCCAAATTCTAAAAGTATGAATTCTGGTTTGAGTCTATAGCATTCTTGGGGCACGTGGTGTCCAAGGATGTCATTATGGCTTAATTCTAACTTTCTCTTAACGTTGTCAAAATTAAGGGATGATGTTCCGTGATCAACACTCTTTCTTTCGGCTCTGATAGCCGTTTGGGGATGAACGATGGGTATATTTGTATCTATTATAACAACCTAATCCATCGTTATTCAAAAGGCACCTTGTGCGAAGTATCGAAATCTTTTGGAATATGTTGTCAATTTAAAATTGGGGTGACACAACCAAATCACAAAATTTGAAGGTTGATCCAGGCTGACACCATTCCGCCATAGTGGAAATATTCTATGGCGGTGGGTCAGCTGCTATAGCAGGGTTGGCGGGGGTAGAACTAGGAAAATGCAATTTCTTTTAATTGACCTCTCCTCTTTTAGTGGTAAAATAGATTAGGGCTATCCCAAAAACCCTTCTAGGCCAATTTAAGCTGGAGGACAATAGATGGGAGGGATTTCAGTGCAAGGAAGGTCAACATCCATGAAATTCTGATAGGAATTGACTCTTTGTCATGACCCAAAACTACCCCCTAAACATGACATGGCGAATAGAATCCCGAGAGATCCTAAACAAGTCACTTAGCATTAGCATGACTATAAGATATCAACATAATAGAAATAAAGAGATAAACAAAATATAAGTCTCAAAACTTCAACTCAACATGATACCAAAATAGAGTACAAAGACTATAAATGCGGAATTCTACTAAGTCTGAGAACAAGCCTCTAATATCATAGGTGTGACTAGGACAAGCCCTAGCTCACGAAATAAGTTTGAAAACTGAAAAGACTAAAATAGACAAGAAACTCATAATGTGTGATCATGACCTTAAATCATGAGGACTCACCACAATCTAAGCATAGCTGAATCAATCAACAAGCCACGGTCGGATGGAGGAACATCATATTCAATATTGTAAAACAATATAGGCACAAGAGATATATGTGTCAGTACTTGAAATGTACTGAATATGAGGAACATGCATATACATAAACATAAATATGCATAGTTTGAAGACGTGATGATGCATGACCAAGTAAAACCATATCGAATCTTGATAAGCTAAAATTATAAATCGTAGGACAAGGTCAATGCAACATTTGAAAATCATAACATAAACTTATATCATAGTCTTTGAGGAAGTCTTAAACCATTTGAGAAAAAAAATCTTTTGTGGGACGTTTACCGTTAATCGATATAGACCAAGTGAGCTATAAAATGAAATTTGGTGTCTTACTCTCACACCGAAAAGAGATTGTCGTACTTGCAAAGGTAAGGACCATGTTTTCAAGCTTAGGTGGATCCATTAGCTATGTCCAATTGGGACAAGGTCCTACGGGGGAACGTAGTTATGGGACAAGGGCATTTCTACTAGAGACCTAGACTCTACTAACAGAAGAGTCTCCATCCCAAAGTTCTCTCGGTACTAAGTAAACTTCCAATGAAAATAAGCATAATCATAATACATGGAAGGGTAAAAATTTAGTAATACCAATCCAATCATGAACTTCATTTAATAGAATATCTCCTTTCAAAATCATAATTTCATTACATAATCATAAAGAAACTTATCTCAAGCATCAAAATAATGATCATCTATCATAATGAGAATACTTCACTTTGGAGCAACCTTTTCATAAAACATGGTGATACTTTATCTAAAAGCATCCTTGATTCATAAATTCCTTAATTTTATGATGCATGTATAATCTCAAAGCATAGTTTATAATCATAAAGTAGTCTATAGTATGGGTTCATATGAAAATCATTGAAAACATAAAAATGTGATCAAATCATGCATAATAAGATCAAATATAATGAATTTAGTCATAAACAAGTGAACCCATGAGAAATCATGCAAAACCCTAGAATTTGGGTTGGAATCATAAAGGTGATAAATAGAGAAATCATTGGAACTCAATGGATGAAAAAAGTATCCATTGATGAACTTCTCACATACCTTGATGAACCCAAGCTTTGGAATTGGGTCAGGATACTTGAAAGCTTGAAGAACCCTAATTAATCCACTTCAGAGAATCATTGGAGAGATTTTGGAGAGAAAACCTTGAGAGCTTTTGGGGTTTTGAGTGAATGAGAGGGAATGGGTAAAATTTGAAGAGTAAATTCAGTTAGAGGCCCTTAGAATGTTCAAAAAACGACGTAGTTTAGGTGTAAAAAGAGTAGGAAAAGACCAAAATAACCTTGAACATAAAAATGTTGAAGGGTACCTATGGACCCATGTACAGTCTGTACAAGGAGATACAGACCGTTTTGGTCATCCGTAGGTCAAGATACTGGAGACTAGAATCCAAACCAACAACTACAGACCAATTTCCATGGTCCGTGGAACACCCTACGACCCATAGGTCCTTACGTACAACCCATGTCACCAACAATATTACAAAGTCTAAACACCTACGAACCACACTTTCTACGGGTCGTACCACTGCCTACGGACCATCCTATTGGTTTATGGGAAACTTTCAAAGACTCAACATTTAGAATTTTCCAAGACTCATTCCACGACCACCCTTCTATGGACTGTAGGACCCTGTACGGTTTGTAGGTGGCTTCATTCAAAAAGGTACCAACACATTTCTACCACAATTCCCTTTCCAACTCACTTATCAATTTTTGAGGTGTTACAATATCTTCCCCTTGGGAACATTCATCCTCGAATGGGACTCAAGCTAGCATGAATAGAGTAGGGAAAGAGATCTATCAACCCAACATGAATGCAAATAACATCAAAATACATAAAACTAAGGAGTAATCAACCCCAAGCTAAAACATGAATTTTAAAACATATTTCCTGAACATACATACATATGGAAACATGAGAATATCTAAAATGCATGAACTTTAAAGACTAAACATGAGGAACTACTACCTCAAGCTAGAACTGAAAAGGACGAAAAGAGATGGGGGGGGGGGGTACTTGGACATCATGTTGGCTTCGGCCTCCCAAGTAGCACCCTCAACTAATTGATTTCTCCAAAGAAATTTCATCGAAGCAACTTCCTTATTTCTCAATTTCCAAACTTGATGATCCAAAATCTCGTTTGGAATCCCTTCATAAGAAAGACTTTCCTTAACACCAACACTCTCCAAAGGCACAACCGAAGTAGGATCACTAATACACTTTTTCAATAACAAAACATAAAACACTGGATGCATCGACGCCAATTCAGAAGGCAAATCCAACTCATAGGCTACCTTGTTGAAACATCTCAAAATCTGGTATGGGCCTACATAATGGGGACTAAGCTTCCCATTCTTTCCAAATCTTATCACACTCTTCATAGGTGATATTTTCAAGTATACCCAATCATCAATATCAAATTCAAGTTCTCTTCTTCTAACATTTGCATAAGACTTTTGTCGACTTTGAGCCATTTTCAACCTCTCTCTGATAAGTCGAACCTTCTCCATAGCCTCATGCACCAACTCGGTCCCTATTAAAGTGACCTTACCAACTTCGAACCAAATAATAGGAGACATACACCTCCTACCATAAAAAGCCTCAAATTGAGTCATTTGAATACTTGAGTGGTAACTATTCTTAGAAGCAAACTCAATCAAAGGCAAATGATCATCCCAATTACCCTTGAAGCCAATCACACAAGCTCTCAACATAACTTCCAAAGTCTGAATAGTACGCTCGGCTTGACCATCGGTATGAGGATAAAAGGTTGTATTAAGCTTAACTTGGGTATCAATGCCTTTTTGAATAGATCTCCAAAACTGAGAAGTAAATTGGGTAGCTCTGTTGGAAATAATAGATAAAGGCACTCCATGAAACTTCACCATCTCTCAGATATACAACTTAGCAGCGTTCTCATCTAAGTAAGAAGTCCTTACAAGTATAAAATGTGTCGATTTTTCATCAAAATATCCACGATGGACCAAATCTAATCATGTTTCCACCGAGTGTGGAATAATCTCATAATGAAATCCATATTCAAATCATCCCACTTCTAAGTAGAAATGCTAATGTCTTAAGCCAAACTTCTCAATTTTTGATGCTCAACTTTTACTTGTTGATAATTAGGACACTTAGCCACAAATCCCACAATATCCCTTTTCATCCCATTCCACCAATAGATCTCCTAAAATCATGGTACATCTTGGTGGCTCCCGGGTGAATGGAAAACTAAGAATTGTGATTTTCTGATAAGATCTATTGCCTCAACTCATCAACATTAAAAACATACAACTGACCTTGATAACGAAGTACACTATCTCCCACTTGAGAGAAAGCCACAATGGCTTTTTCAAAAGTCGCTCTCTTAAACTTAACCATAGTCTAGTCAAGCTCTTGGTACCACCATCCTCGAGTCAACCAAGTGAACACCCATATGAGATAGTCGATGAAAATCATGAACTAACTCTTTTTTACCATCCTCAATGTGAGCAACACTACTCATCAACAATCGGCTAAGAGCATCGGCAACCGCATTTGCCTTGCCCAGATGATAAAGAATGTTCATATCATAATCTTTCAACAACTCAAGCCACCTCCTTTGGCAAAGATTTAAATATTTAACTTAAACACATATTGCAAACTCTTATGATCGATAAACACATCCACATGAACATTATAGAGATAATGTCTCCAAATCTTCAAAGCAAAGAGCACCGCTGATAACTCCAAATCAAGAGTCAAATAGTAATTCTCATGAAAATTCAGTTGTCTCAAAGCATAAGCAATTACTTTCCCATTTTGCATCAAAACACTATCAAGACCAATCTGCAAAGCATCACAATAAACTACAAATCTATCATATCCTTTCGATAAAGTCAAAACTGGGTCGAAGTGAGTCGATTCTTTAACTCTTGGTAACTCTTCTCACAAGCTTCTAACCATTGAAATTTCACAATTTTTCTGAGTTAGCGTAGTCACAGGTGAAGCAATAGAGGAAAATCCTTCCACAAACCTTCTATAATAATTAGCCAAACCTAAAAAACTATGAATATCTGAAGGGGAAAGAGGTTTAGGCCAGTTCTTAACTGCCTCAATATTCTTAGGATCAACTTGAATACCTTAACCGGAAATAATATGGCCATGAAAAGCAACAGACCTCAACCAAAACTCACATTTGCTAAACTTAGCAAACAATTGATTATCCTTGAGGATATGCAAATTGATGCTTAGGTGATCAACATGTTCATCCTTACTCTAAGAATAAATCAAAATATCATAAATAAACACGATCATGAACATATCAATATATTGCTTGAACACTTTATTTATAAGATCCATGAAAGTCGTGGGGGCATTAGTCAAACCAAAGGACATCACCACAAACTCATAGTGACCATATCGAGTTCAAAAAAGTCATCTTCAGAATGTAACCTTCCCTTACCCTTAATTGATGATAACCTAATTGAAGGTCAATCTTTAAGAAGAAACTAGCACCTTGAAGTTGATCAAACAAGTTATCTATCCTCAAGAATAGGACATATTCTTTACCATGACCTTCTTCAAATTCCAATAGTCAATGCACATACAAAGTGAACCATCCTTTATAGGAACAAACAACACTGGAGCACCCCTTGGTGAGATACTCGGTCTAATAAAACCCTTATCCAAAAATCTTTCAACTACTTTTTTTAATTTCTTAAGTTCTTCTAGATTCATACGGTAACGATGAATAGAGATAGGTTGCGTATCTGGAAGAATGTCAATTCCAAAGTCTATCTTCCTTTTGGGAGAAACACTGGGAAAATCATCAAAAAGCACTTCTGGAAACTCATTAATAACAGAAACTGACTCAAGAGTAAGAGTTTCAGAATATGTATCCCTAACCCAAACAAGACGATAGATGAAACCTTTAGAATCATTTTCCTAGCCTTGAGGCATGAGATAAACTTACATATAGGCACTTATATTCCACCCTTCCATTCTAATATAGATTCATTCAAAACCTGGAATGTGACTAGGGCTGTGCATTGGTCGGTTCGGTTCGGTTTTATGTATTATCGGTTCGGTTTATCGGTTTTTGGTTTTTAAATATGTTAAACCAATAACCAAACCAATAAGATATTTTTTATCGGTTTTGGTCCTTAACGGTTCAATTTTCGATTTAACCAATAAGAAAATATTTATAAAATAAATATATGACTTTTCTAATAAATTTGATGCGAAAACACAATAATGTAACTTTACAAATGCTCATAAAAATAGAAACAATAATAACAAAGATGAAAAGAACTATACAAGTGTAACACAAAGAGAAATTAAGAGGAATATGGTTCTTACTTTAGATTTTAACGTTTTTTATAATGTGAAATTGTGAACTCAAAGCCATTGTGAAGTGTGAATTGAAGGCTAAAGGACAAAGATAGTAACTACTAAGGTATTAAGATTAATATATAATATTTATGTACAAGTAAAAGTAGTAAATTACTAGTCTTAATGGGTTATCGGTTTACCCAATAACCCAATATTAAAAACCAATACCGAACCGATAACCCAATTTTTTTTATAAAACCATTAAAAAATCGTTAACCCAATAACTCAATAACAATAAACCAATAACACTTTTATCAGTTCGGTTTATCGGTCGGTTCGATTTTTGCACACCCCTAAATGTGACCACTCAGGTTTGATAATGAATGGATGCATAACAAGAATGAAGTCAATCCCTTCTAAGAATGACATCAAAATATATCATGTCTAACTCTTCAAGATCCACTAGGGTGACTTCATGGGAAACTAAAACTGGAAATTTCTATAAACTAGTCTAGCAACAATAGAATCACCAACAAGAGTAAAGATTGAGAAAGATTCTAAGAAGATGTTGGGACTGGAATCAAACTTCATAGCCACATAAGGAGTCACAAAAAACAATGTAGCACCTGGTCAACCAATGCATATACATCAAACTACAAGACTCGCAACATACCAGTCACCACATCCGGAGAACCCTCATGATCTTGTCAAGTCTGAAGAACGTAAAACATGTTCTGACACTGAGCTCTACCAGAACTAGAAGAAGCACCCTACTAAGTTTGTCGACCAGAAGAAGCACTAGGATGAACATAACGACCATCTCTACCCTTACCAACAAGCGAAGGGCAATCTCTTAATATGTTACCACTCTTACCACAACCATAACAACCATCGGTATCGGCTAAGCATCTCCATGGATGACTCTTGCCACACTTTTAGCAAGCAGGGAAACAACATCCACTAGAACCACCTCCTAGAGGCTTAAGGCAAAACACCCTATCCTTGTTGAATTTTTGAACCGAAGCACTACATGGTTTCATACCTGAGAACTTTTGCCAAAACAGAAAATGTCCATTTCCACCAGACCTCGAGTGAGTGAAATCACCACTATCAATTCTTTCCCTTTTAGACTTTATAGCCTTCTCTTTAAGCTTCTCCTCCTCAATATGTTGAGCATGGGACATCAACCTTGAGATTTCCATCTCCTTGATCTACATGGCGGTTCTACATTTTTTTACCACCATTTCAGACATACCCAAAACAAACTCACTTATTCGTACCCTAGAAATTGCAACAATAGGCGGAGCATACTTAGACAACTGAGTGAAGTTCAAAGATTATTTATTCACACTCATATTATCTTGACTTAGGTTTATGAACTCTTGCACTTTATCCAGGGAAACGAATCGATCAAGAAATTCCCATTTGAACTTGTCCCAATCCAAGGGAACCGCATCCAATGCCCTTTCATCCTTCTATTGAGCAAACCATGTCTTAGCAACCCCTTTCAATTGATAAGCGGCCAAATCCGCCTTTTTCACTAGAGTCACTCCCATGATGTCCACAATTTTTTGGATCCCCTCAACAAACTCTTATGGATCCTTATCCTCTTTTTAACCATGGAATTTTGGAGGATTCATCCTTGTGAAGTCTCTTACCCTTGTAGCCTTCATACTCACATTTGGGTTCGCGGGAGCTACAACCTCCCTATTAACTTATATGGTTATGGCTCGGACAAACACTTGGAAAGCAACCCTAAACTCTGAGACACTTGCTCAGCCAAAGGGTTAATCGTAGCTTGAGAAGCTTTGGTTCCACATTATCATTGACATTCCTTATCAATGGAGCTCTTCTTAGAGACATGAATTCAAAACACATAGAACAAGAGTTAAGAGAAAGACTCTTATAGAGTTCAACTCTATTGCACGACTTTAGAGTGATGAAAGAAGTGAAGTTTCTTAAACATCTCATAGCCTCATATTCATAAATATGGCATTCTTCACACTTATGAATAAGACTCAACTAAATGTGGCTTATCAGACTCTTTGGACTCTTTTATGAACCTGATGCTCTAAATACCAAGTTTATCATGACCCAAACTATCCCCTAGACATGAAATGGCGAATAAGATATAGAGAGATCCTAAACAAGCCACTTAACATAAACATGATGCTAAGATGTCAACATAATAGAAATAAAGAGATAAGGGGAATATAAGTCTCAATACTTCTACTCAACATGATACCAAAATATAGTACAAAGACTATAAATGTTGAATTCTCAAAGACTGTAAATGTGGAATCCTCCTAAGTCAAACAACAAGATTATAATATCTTGGGTGTGACTAGAGCAAGCCCTTGCTCACGAAATAAGTCTAAAAATTTAAAAGATTGAAAACTAGATAAGAAACTCATAATGTGTGATCATGTCCTTGAACCATGAGGACTTACCATAAGCTAGCAAAGTTGAATCAATCCACTAGCCACGGCCGGATGGAGGAACGTCATACTCTATATTATGAAACAATATAGGCACGAGATATATGCATCACTACTTGGAATATATTGAATATGATGAACATGCATAAACATAAACATGCTATGTTTGAAGACGTGATGATGCATGGGCAATTAAAAGCATATCAAATCTTGATAATCTAAACTCATAAATCGTAGGACAAGATCAATGCAACATTTGTAGAGCATAACATAAACTTAAATCATAGTATTTGAGGAAGTCTTAAACCATTTGAGAAAAACATAATCTTTTGTGGGATGTTAACCATTAACCTACATAAACCATATGAGCTATAACATAGAATCTGGTGTCTTACTCCCACACCAAAAAGAGATTGTCCTACTTGCCAAGGTAAGAACCATGTTCTCAAGCTTAGGTGGATCCACTAGCTATGTCCATCGGGATAAGGTCCTATGGGGGCATGTAGTTATGGGACAAGGGGATAGCTACTAAAGACCCGACCTCTACTAACGGGAGAACCTACATCCCAAAGTCATCTCGGTACTAAGTAAACTCCCAACGGAAATAAGCATAAACATATCAGAATCATAATACTTGGAAGGGTAAGAATCTAATAATACCAATCCAATCATAAACTTCATATCACGGAATAGCTCCTTTCAAAATCATGTTCTCATAACATAATCATAGAGACACTTATCTCAAGAATCTATCATAATGAGAATAGCTCACTTTGAAGTAACCTTTTCATAAAACATAGTGATACTTTATCTAAAAGTATCCTTGATTCATAAAATTATCAATTTCATGATGCATGCATAATCTCAAAATATAGTTATATTCATAAAGTAGTCATATAATATGGATTCATATGATATTGAAAACATGAAATTGTGATAAAATCATGCATGATAAGATCAAATATAATGAATTTAGTCATAAACACGTGAACCCATGAGAAATTATGCAAATCCCTAGAATTTGGGTTGAAATCATAGAAGAGGAAACTAGAGAAATCCTTGGGACTCAATGGATGAAAAAGGATCCATTGATTAACTTCTCACTAGGGGTGTTCACGGTTTGGATAAAAACCGATCCAAACCAAAAAACCAAACCAAATCGATAAAATAAAACCGATTTTATTTGGGTTTGGTTTGGTTTTAGATTTTTGAAAACCGATAGTATTTGGTTTGGTTATGGTTTTATTAAAAAAAAACCGAAGAATTAACCGAACCAAACTGATGAATTATATACATATATTTTATTAATATACATACTTAATAGATTGTTTTTATAAACAATTTTAAAGATCTTATACATATTTTCATTAAAATTTCTTTATAATTTACTTATTGAAAACAAAAATGCCTAAGATGAAACATTTATCTTATTGATTTCATGTATATGAGTGTCTATGACAATTCTTGTGGGACTGAAAATGTTATTGTCTCTTCCTTCTAGGCTAATATAGTGAATTTTAAAGCTTTATTGATAGTAAATTTAGTGATTGAAAGTTTAGTAATTTAAGTCATTCTAACTATTTTTCGTTTTGAATGCATTGTTGTCACTTTTTTCACATTTTGAATGAATTGTTTCTTTTATTTTTGTGTATGGTTAATAACCGAATAACCGAACCAAACCAAACCGAAACCGATAACCACCAAACCGATAAATGTATATTATATTTGGTTTGGTTTGGTTTTGATAATTTAAAAACTGATTAAGTTTGGTTTGATTTTGGTTTTAACCAATAACCGATCCAAACCAACCCGTGAAAACCCCTACTTCTCACATACCTTAATGAACCCTAGCTTTGGAATTGGGTGAGGAGACTTGAAAACCTGAAGAACCATAATCCATTTGAGAGAATCCTTGGAAAATTATATTGTTTCCAAAAATAAAGATTAAAATTCTATATTTAGTTGGATGTTTCTTAAAATTTAATACATTATTATTATTATTATTATTATTAGTTCAAATTTTTTTATCTGTAAAGATAGAACCTATAGATTATAGGTTATATTTTATTTTAAAATGTTTATTTTAAAATTCAAATAAGAAAAAAAAATCTGATAAAAACTTAAAATATTAAACAATATTTAAATAAGAAGTTTTAAAAGAAACTTTCATACGTGGGTTTTTAAATAGATAATTTTAATTTAAAAGTTTTTCAATTTGCTTAGAAGTAGGAGTGTAATGGGAAGTTTTAAAACTCCCTATTTAATTGGATAACTACTTCTTTTTTTTTCAAAATAAAGATTAAAACACCATATTTAGTTGGATGTTTTTTTAAAAAAAATTACTTTATTATTATTATTATTATTATTATCATCATTATTTTATTTTTTTTTTATTATTATTATTATTATTATCATCATTATCTTTTTATCATTAAAGATAGAACATAATAAGTTGTATTTTGTAAAAAAATAATTATTTTTAAATGCAAATAAGAAAAAAAATTGATATAAAACTTCAAAATACTAAATATTATTTAAGATGATGAATTTTAAAAGAAGCTTCCATTCGTGGGTTTATATATTGAGGATATGGAATTGGATGTTAATTTTAAATAATAAAATTGAATTAATTTTTAAATGTAAAAAAAACTGCCATTTAGAATTCAAATTTGAAAATTCTGGAAACTGTATAACTGTTATTATGTTAAATTTTTTAATAATATTATCATTTATAACTGTTATTATGTTAAATTTTTTAATAATATTATCCTTTTTTATTATCTCATTTTTTTCTCTTTCAAATAAAAAAAAGGCTCGAATATTTTTTAACTGATAGCTTGAATTTTTTTTCTCATAAAGAATGCAAGAATGAATGGGGAAATCTCAAAATCACTTGTTTATCCAAAAAAAAAAAAACAGATTGATAAAGAGCTTCTCAATTTCGTTGTTGCATTTCTTTTCTATTGTTATTGTAAGTAAAAATTCATTTTGTATTAATCATTTTGATATTATAATTCTTTTAACACAGAAATATTGATTTATTGATAATTTCTAACTTATACTTATTATTATAAGATAATATACTAAAGTTTATTTGAGAGAATTTTATTCAAAATTATTCAAAATCATGCATAACATATTCATATTATCCTCTTGTTAGAATAATAATAAAGATATGAGAAAAGTTAATCATTACATTAAAACAAAATATAACTAAGAAAAGTCCTATGATCATGATAATATGCTAAGCATAAAACCAAAAAATTTTAATCACTTGAATATCAATTTGTATTCATGTTATTCAAATTTTAAATTTTTATCTTTGATTTTTTCGAAAAGTCATATATCAATTATTTATATATATATAATGCTTCAGCTGAATGATATTTTCATAAATATTTATCAATTTCGGATAATACGTTGAATGGATAAAGATATATAAGAAAGATAATTCTATAACATTTAATTTTTATTACAATGAAATGCATTAAGAAGATGGGTATAATAGTTGTGTCAAAGAATTGTTGCATATGTATCATTTATCAAAAAATATTTTTTTATTTTATTCAGAATTAAAAGATAGTCACAATATGCTGAACAAATCCTGCAAAACGAAAAAAACTTAATATCATTAAAAATTATAAACAACAAAAAAAAGGAAAAATATAATCAACAAAAGCAAACAATTTGCAATAATTACTTCAATAACTCAATATTTATATATAACCTCGTGTTCTTCTCGCAACCAACATCTTCACTCGTCTATATGTAAAACTTATAAACTACTACTTAGTGGGTATTGTTTCAATTTAGAATCCAAAACTGTGTCATCTAAAGAGTCCAAATAAAACTAAAAGTATTATGCAATTTTATTCACAATTAAAGTTAGTAGAATGAGAAATCTTAAATAAGAAAAATATGAATCCATCACTAAAATTTATGAGAGAATTTATCACTAAAATCAAAATAATCAAAATTAAAAAGCAAATAAATAATTTATCAATTAAACTTACATGGCTAGTGTCCCTAATGATAGCCTATTGTAGCGGCATAACAATTATAGAAGAACTCACAATTTCCATTTTTTCATGTCATGGCAACTGATTTTGATTTCAAGAGAAAAAAGGAGTACAGAAGGCTATTACTTATACTTATGAGATAAAACCGCTTCAAGTATGGTTATGTATATTTTTATTTTTATTTTTAGAAAAACTTGGGAAGTTATACATTTTTTATAAAATAAAAAACCGTCTTTACAGTTTTTTTTTTTTAAAAAAACAAAACAGTAATTTATAATAATGTAATTAATAATAATTTTTAATTATTTTAAAAATCTCATTTTTTGTGGTGTTGACACGTAGGCGCTAGCACCTCTCCTATTATATATATTTGATTTTTCTATTGTTTTGCTTTTGTCCTTTATATGTTTTCTTTTCTTTTCATTTGGGTCAATTTGGGCAATGTATTTCTTGTAAATATTTTGTTCATTTCTTAATAAATAGGCTCAATGACCTTTTTTTTATTAAAAATATATATGTCAAATTTCAGCAATAACGCACATAAATATGATTTAAAAGGAAAGAAAAACGTAAGTCTATAACCTTATTCAATAATGAATTCTACTTTAGTTTAAAATATTAGAATACTAGTAAAATTATGCTAATGAAAAAAAATAAACATAAAAAATAATGCTTTTTAGATAATACAAAAAATTACATGAAATGACAATTGAGAATGAGAAGGAAAATATAAATAATATAAAACAAAAATTATAATTTTAGAAAATATTAGAAAAAAATTAAAAATAATAAAAATTTAAAAAGAAAAACAAAAAATAAATATATAGAAATAAAAGTATAATATTAAAAAGTAGTAACGTGTAATTAAGCATGCAATTACCAATAATTTATAACCCTTTGAATATCCCATGCCTATTACATTCAACTAGTATATGTGCCCGCGCGTTGTGTGGATGATTTAAAATGTAATAATTTTATAATTAAAAATAATTAATAAAATGTATAATGCACTTAATAATATATTTAATTTATTATAATAATAATATAATAAAAGAAATCAGTAACTTGTGTATTTGAGCAATATTAAATTAATATTATTAATACACAATTTAATTTATTGTATTAAAATAATATATATTCTTTTTATGCCGTTTGAATAAAAAAAATATTAGTAATTTATCAATTCTAAGTTTCTAACCTTCCATATGAAATATTTGATATCATAAAAAGACTAAATAACATGTTGAAACATTTTATATATGTTTTATTCAAAATTAAAAGATTCAAAATATTATTTATTGTATTAATTTGTGTAAAATATAATAGAAAATTGATATAAAGGTAATAATAATCTTAATTAGTACAACACTATATTAGAATTTAATTAATGTATGTAGAGGATATATTAAATTTTAATTTGAATTATATCAGAAAACATATGGATATGAAGGAGAGACTGTTTATTTGAAAATTTATCCAATAAAGCATATTATGTGTAATTATAGTTATCTTTGAATTAGATTTAAAAAAAGGTAAATATTGAAAATTAAAAACTTATTGTATATTTTAAAAATCACAATTTCAACTTGATTTAATGTTGTTATATAATATTGTGAATAGTCTTAAATTTGCTAAATGACTTATAATAGTGATATTGTTCAAGATAGAATTTAACGCTAGCTAGATATAGATAAAATATTATTTATCTTAAATTCAAAAGTTTAAATTTTATTTCTCATAAAATTATTTTCCAATTTTGAAATTTGATTGTCCTTTAAAAGTAATATTATGAAAACATAACCTAATGCCTTCTATGTTTATGATAGTGATAGAGATTATCAATATAATTTTTGCTATGACAATTCCTCAATTATCTTGTGCTAAGGTTGAAAATTCATAAAAATAAATAAATAAGTAACATAATAATAATAATAAAAAAAAAAATAGAAGACATTAAATTATGTTTATCAACATTATACTTGGATTATTATTATTATTATTATTTCTATTTTTTAGATTATAGGTTATATCTTATTAAAAAAATGTTTATTTTAAAATCCAAACAAAAAAATCTGAAATAAAACTTAAAATATTAAATAATATTTAAATGATAAATTTTAAAA
>NW_006239310.1:270335-271974 GCF_000226075.1 Solanum tuberosum | reverse complement strand
ATATTATTTAATATATACTACTTTCATCCCGAATTAATAATATTTCAATTTTTTTTTTCAATTTTCGTCATTTCAAGTGAATATAATTTGATATTATTATGAATTTTCACTATGAAGAATGCACAAAATTTAAATGATAAAATAAAAATAAAAATTTAAAAATACAATACAATACAATACATTTTAAGCAACAATCAAAACAATTATAACTTGTATTTTCTAAAAAAAATATTATTTTTAAATGCAAATAAGAAAAAAAATTGAGATAAAACTTCAAAATATTAAATATTATTTTAAATGATGATTTTTAAAAGAAGCTTTCATTGGTGGGTTTATATATTGAGGATATGGAATTAGATGTTAATTTTAAATAATAAAATTGAATTAATTTTTAAATGTAAAAATAACTGCCATTCTATTTTTACCAGATGCACTAAAACAGGGAAAGAGGCAAGAGAACCGGGGAAGAAGGCGAGTGAGATGGAGAGGGAGATAGTTATGTATCCCAGATACAAGCGAATCACACTAGATACATACTAGATATATGTATATGTATTTATCTGGTGTGATTCATGTATCCAGCGAGCAAAATTTGTTATGTATCCTAAATACATGCGAATCTATTTGAATACACAGTATCTAGAATAAATTACACTTAATTTTGGACTCATGTATCCCGAAATACATGTATCTTGATGTATCTAGACACACTAAAATATGGTAAAAATTACTATAACATTACAAAATAAAGTATATCTAATTAAACCAGTTGGATTTATGTAAATTTCCCGTATTATTATTATTATATATTATTATTAATTATTAGTTCAATTATTTTAATCAATAAAGATAGAACATATAGATTATAAGTTGTATTTTCCTAAGAAATATTTATTTTAATTACAAATAACAAAAAAGAAATTGTTCAATAACTCAATATTTGCATATAGCCTTGTATTCTTCTCAGCAACCAACATCCTCACTCGTAAAACTTATAAACTACTACTTACAATGTGGGTATTATTTCAATTTAGAATTCAAAACTGTGTCATCTAAAGAGTCCAAATAAAACTAAAAGTGTTATGCAATTTTATTCACAATTAAAATTAGTAGAGTAAGAAATCTTAAATAAGAAAAATATGAATATATCACTAAAATTTATGTGAGAATTTATCACTAAAATCAAATAAATATAAACAAACAAATAAATAATTAAACTTACATGGCTAGTGTTTCTAATGATAGCCTATTGTCGTGGGCTCGCGGCATAACGATTATAGAAGAACTCACAATTTCCAAAATTTTCTGTCATGGAAACTGATTTTGATTTCAAGAAACAAAAGGAGTACAGAAGGCTATTACTTATACTTAAGAGATAAAACCGCTTCAAGTGTGCTTATGTATATATATATTATTATTTTTAAAGAAAAACTTGGGAAGTTACATTTTTTAAAGAATAAAAAAACCGTCTTTACAGTTTTTTTTCCTTTTTATGTTTGTAATTTTTATTTTTTATTTTGGATTTTTTAATTTTAGATAAACGTGGCCCGTGGGACGTTATACATTTTATAAAAAAAATGAACTCATAACCTTTTTTTAAGTTTTTTTTCCTTTTATGTTTGTAATTTTTTTTGGATTT
>NW_006239310.1:260150-269788 GCF_000226075.1 Solanum tuberosum | reverse complement strand
TATTATTATTATTATTATTATTATTATTATTATTATTATTATTATTATTATTATTATTATTATTATTATTATTATTATTATTATTATTATTATTATTATTATTATTATTATTATTATTATTATTATTATTATTATTATTATTATTATTATTATTATTATTATTATTATTATTATTATTATTATTATTATTATTATTATTGTATGCATTTATTTTGCTATAAATAAGGAGGTTGTGGAAAGATAGTTAAAAATATTTTTCCACAAAAAAAGGAACCATAAACGTTTGAAATTAAAAGTTAATTTAAAAATCATTTAAAAATAAAACAGTAATTTATTATTATGTAATTAATAATAATTTTTAATTAATATAAAAATCTATTTTTTTTATAGTGTTGACACGTAGGCGTTAACACCTCTCCTATTATATATATATAGATTATTATTATTATTATTGTATGCATTTATTTTGCTATAAATAAGGAGGTTGTGGAAAGATAGTTAAAAATATTTTTCCACAAAAAAAGGAACCATAAACGTTTGAAATTAAAAGTTAATTTAAAAATCATTTAAAAATAAAACAGTAATTTATTATTATGTAATTAATAATAATTTTTAATTAATATAAAAATCTATTTTTTTTATAGTGTTGACACGTAGGCGTTAACACCTCTCCTATTATATATATATAGATTATTATTATTATTATTGTATGCATTTATTTTGTTATAAATAAGGAGGTTGTGGAAAGATAGTTAAAAATATTTTTCCAAAAAAAAGGAACCATAAACATTTGAAATTAAAAGTTAATTTAAAAATTATTTAAAAATAAAATAGTAATTATTATTATGTAATTAATAATAATTTTTAATTAATATAAAAATCTATTTTTTTTATAGTGTTGACACGTAGGCGTTAACACCTCTCCTATTATATATATATAGATTATTATTATTATTATTGTATGCATTTATTTTGTTATAAATAAGGAGGTTGTGGAAAGATAGTTAAAAATATTTTTCCACAAAAAAAGGAATCATACACGTTTGAAATTTAAAAATAATTTAAAAATAAAACAGTAATTTATTATTATGTAATTAATAATAATTTTTAATTAATATAAAAATCTATTTTTTTTATAGTGTTGACACGTAGGCGTTAACACCTCTCCTATTATATATATATAGATTATTATTATTATTATTGTATGCATTTATTTTGTTATAAATAAGGAGGTTGTGGAAAGATAGTTAAAAATATTTTTCCAAAAAAAAGGAACCATAAACATTTGAAATTAAAAGTTAATTTAAAAATTATTTAAAAATAAAATAGTAATTATTATTATGTAATTAATAATAATTTTTAATTAATATAAAAATCTATTTTTTTTATAGTGTTGACACGTAGGCGTTAACACCTCTCCTATTATATATATATAGATTATTCTTTGACCAAGTAATTATATGGCCAACACCGTTTCCAAATAGGAGTAGGCGGCGGAAGCACAAATTCAGCCATTTGGCGGTAATCTTTGGTGAAAATTCGAATTATTTGGCGCTAAAACCCTAATCTCCATTTCAATCTTTACCGCTCCCCACTTTCATCATTTCACAAATAAGATCCACTTTTTTGTTCTTCACACATCCAGTATCCCCTCATCTCCATTTCTCAGTCCCATTTTGATCCAACTGATTCATGGAAAGCGATGACGATTATCAGTCCTTTTACATGCCGAAGGACGTTTCGCCGGAGGTCCGACGTCCGAGGTTCAAACGTTTAAAGAAAGCTCTAGCAGCCTCCAAAAATCAACATCGTCCCCCAATAGACGACGTCTTTGACTTTCCTAAGGTTGATTTTTCCAAATTGGAAGCTTTAGAAGAAGATTCTGCTGATTCAACTGAACCTGAACCTGTCTCATCACAGGGCACCGAGGATGAGATAAGAGTTGGATCTGTTTCTGAGGAAAAGGGCGGTGATAGTAGGGAAGCCCAACAAGATTCTGCTGATTCTACTGAACTCCTATCACTACAAAACAGCGAAATTGAGATCAGATTAGAGCCTGTTTCTGATGAGAAGCATAGTGAGGACTTTGATGACAAGGATGTTCTCGTTTCTGGTCAGCAGTGCCAAGAGGTTAAAAGATCTCTAGAATTTGGTGAGGACGATGATCAGTCTCATGGCAAAGAACATAAACAAAGTAGAGAAATTGGGGAAGATTTGGTATCTGGTGATGTGACAAAAGAGATTCATGAAGAAATTGGGGGAATTGACGAAGTGATTGGGGATATGAATATGGAGAAATTGGGATTACAACTAGATGAAGGAGATGACAAAAAGAAAAATAAGAAGAAGAGATCTAAAGGTGACATTGGTAGAGAAGTGAAGTCTAAAGAACTGGCTTCGAACAAAAGAAGAGAAGAAAAGGTTTGTTGAGCAGATAAAATATCTGATACTCAATCGTCTATCTTGAGGCATAGTTGTTGTGGTTTATTTATGTATACACAACTTTGTAATTTGTGCTAATGCTTGCATGTGCATATGTTAGTTTGACATTCTTGGATTTACTTGTTGACATACAGGAAAATAAAGCATTTTGTCGGCAGCTTCATGTTGATACTCAGCGATTATTGCGAGGTCTGTATATACTGTTTTTAGTACTTCCTCTGTCCAATTTTGATTGGATGCGAAAGTTTAATTTTTCATTTGTATTATGTTAGTGATAGTTGAATAAACTATGAAAGTATGATTGAAATGTTGATTCGATGAAGAAAACTTATACTAAAGTTGAAAGATTGGAATAGTTTAATAAATTTGGATTTTTGGAACTTGCTAAAGTTGTATGGAAATAGAATGGTGTCAACCATTTTGAAGCTTCTTAAAATAGTGTCATATAAATTGTGATAGAGGGAGTAGATCTTCTTTCTAATGGAAAATGTGTGCTTGTACCAACTGTGTCAGACATCATGGAACTCACATGTTATTTTTCCTAACTTGATCAGAAAGTAATGATGCAACATTTAAGCCTATACCAGTTGTACATAAGCCAATATCCTCGGTGCTGGAGAAGATTCGGAAAAGGAAGCTTGAAATCTCGAAAAAGTCGGTAGTAGTTGACATTTAAGCAAATATGTGTCTTATTAAAAAAATCTTTATAGGTTGTGGTTTCTCACTTCTTATCTATACATTTCTATGTTATTTTGCTAGCAGGACCGTGATGCTAATCAGCAACGATTCCATTCACAAGTTTAGTGCTTTGAGAGAGGTTACAATGGAAGTAGACGCAAAGAGTGCATATTCTGAAGAGCAGAGAGTTGACAAACTGGAAATAGAGACGGAAGGGAAAGTGGATGCACATGGCACCGAAATGGGTAGGACTACAGAAACCTCCAATATTGATGGAATTTCAGTACCTCCAATAAAGAGAAGCAGTGAAATTGTTCTTGATGAAATGGTAAGTGAAATTGCTGCATTGAGTTCAGCTTTGTGTCTGGTCTGGATGTCGTTCCTTTTCACAATTGAGTTGAAGGTAGTTTCTGTAATAGAATTTAACTTGGACTTCAAATAGTGTCTTGAGAACTGGTTAAGGCCTTTACTTTTCAATCATTTGGATAAGCATGTTTCATTTATTTAACTTTTGTGAGCTGTTTGTAACTTTTGTTGAAATGTAACATCGAATTAGTTTTTGTCTAGTTCCTTCTTTGGCTGAAGTAGGTGCTGGATATTGTTAGTGGAAGAAACTGTTTTCTAGGCATGACTCAGGGAAAGAGACCAACTTTAACCAGATTTTTTTGGAACCAAATCTAGTTTTGACTAAGCGTACATGTGACCCGTGCCTTTTAAACTCTAACGCCATAATTGTGCTATGAATTGACATGGAGTCCGTACCTTTTCAACCTCATCCAGGTTAAAGATTGTCAATATGCTGCCTGAAGTCTGCAATCTATATTGATGGTATTTGGAACTGTGGTAGAACCTAGAAACATTAGAGATTGGCATTTGAAACTGAATAAGATTATGAATTGCTAAGTGCTGCTGCTATTATCTCACTGCAGGCTTTGGATGAAAGGCCCAATGCTGTATTTAGAGCTCCCGTTGATGACACTCAGGTAGTTTCTTATCTTTTCTATTAAAAAGGGAGCTATTATTAGTAACACCAGGTTTGCAAATAGCCAAAGAAAATCTGAATGCTGGAGCTTTTTCAATTTGTCAGGATCTATTTGATGATTCTGAACCAACTGGCAGTAAGGATGAGATACTTGATGACCTGGCCTCTAGTCCTTCAGAAGAAGTAATGGCACCGTCTCTCCTTGCTTTGAACTTGAAGTTTGATTCTGTCCCTCCAGATGAAAGGTAATTGGTTCTGGAAAGTATCTATGTATGCAAATCTAATTTTACTGCAACCTAGGCTGGAAAAGCTCCTATTTTCTCTTTTGCAAAGAATCATATATCCACAAACAGAAAAGTCTATTTTATGCTAAAACAAGTCAGCATCTTTCTTGCAATTTACTTCAGAAAATAAAAATATTTCCCTTTTAAAAGTTCATCAGATGAGGAGGATAATGACAAGGAGAATATTAGTCCGTATATAAAAGGTGGCGGCGGCAGCAATTCTCCAAAGGGAGACCCTGTTAAAGCATTTGTTGATGATGAAGCGGAGGAAGAAGATGACAGTGATAATGACCTAATCTGGTTTGGTGATAATGAAGATGATGATGATATTGATGATTCTGCTGAACTCCATGATATTATTGCCACTGATTACAAAGAAAAGAAAATTGATATTGAAAAGCGGAATGAACTTCATCAAAAGTGGCTTGAGCAGCAGGATGCAGCTGGAACTGAAAATTTGCTGCAACGGTTAAAATGTGGTGTAGAACAAAAAGAGATGATGTCGGTTGATGATGAACTAGAAAGCGAAGAGTGTGAAAAAGAGGTCAAGGGCATCACTGACATGGATGCAGTACCTAAGAGTTCTACTCGGTTGAGTTCAAAAAAAGCAAAGCAAATAATAGTCCAGATGTTTGTGGATAAAGATGATATATTCTTATCTGATGAAGACGAGGAAACTGAAAAGAGGGTTGTCAAGCAGCGCATACTTTATAACTCTGTGAGTTTGCAATGTTAGATTTGACACACTGACACATCACATTAACCTTTTGTGTTATATTCTTTGCTTTAACAAACACTTTCTTTCATTTTGTTTGATAACTTATTCAGCTTTACTAAACACGAAACAGGAGGTTACAACTGTAGCGTCGCCTATTGAGGATGAAAGTTCCAGTGAGATATTTGGACTTATAAAGAAGCTTAATACTATGCCGGATAAGAGAAAACCAAAAGCATCCTGTAGGTGTTATCCCAACATTTATAAATACTTGTTTAAGTATGATTTTTTTAAAAGAATGGTGAAGTACTTTTTTATTATGTTTTAATTGTCAGCATTATTTCCTTACCTTTCATTGCTGTTGCAACTTTGCAGCGTTCTTTGATACAGTGCTAGGGGATCAAAAGAAGAAAAGCTCTTTGAAGGTAAAATTTGTCTTAGTGGGTGTTTGGATTGGCTTATTTCAAGTACCCTCTTTTTTTTTTTTTTTTTGAGATGTTTGGAAAGATGAAATGTACTTTTAAGCTATGTTGCTCGGACTCTTCAAAATTTCATCGAGTGTGTTGGATCCATCAAAAGTAGTGCATTTTTGAAGGATCCGACACAAGTGCGGCAATATTTTTAGAGAGTCTGAGCAACATAGCTTTTAAGCACTTCTTTTAAGACTGAAAAAGTACAAATAAGCTAAAAACCAAAAGTTGGATAGTCTCAACTTATGACTTTTAGCTTTGTAAGATACTTAAAAAAAACATGTCCAAACACCCCTTAATTTACTTTTGTAACTAGGAACATGAAACTTAGGTTGGGTGTAATTTATCCATGAATAAAAAGATATCAAGAAACATTCACTTAAACTTTTAGGATCACATTTGATTGGAGTCTACTCTATTTTAAGAAACTAGCTTATTTTTGTATCCATTTGCTGATTTGGGATTCGAGAAGTGATTAACTATGGACCTCAATGTCATTCTATACTTACCAGATAATAGCATGTTGGTGCAGCTGTATCTGGGGAATATATTTTCATTTATTTTGCATCCTAGCACAACTGCACAAGTACCATTTGGTACACTAAGGCCTTGCAATTGGGCACCAGTTTTCTTCCCCCAGTTATATTCAAGTTCTATGGTCCAACTATTGCATAGCTCTTTTTCTTTTTCCTCATTATTTCTTTTTATCTCTATTCCTTGTTTAGACATTGTATGACTAATACTTAGTGTACATCTGCTGATTGTTTTACTCTGTAGTCCTCTTTTCTTGGACGAGTTACAAATCATCTTCCATCATCCCATAAACAAAGTTCAACTGTAGTTCGTTCTTTCATCTTTGGACGGGATGACAGCAATAGCCGAAGCTCAATGTCAATGTCAGAGGATTCTTCAGATGTGGTAAATCTTCATGAAAGTTTCAAATTTGTGCATCTGATGTTTTGCGATCACCCATATAGTAACTATTTTGTAGTTTTGTAATGCTTCTAACTATGATCTTTTTGATTTCTTTTTATTTTCATCAAATGATTGGGGAATGAGACCTGACTTACCTGTTGTTGTGCTGCTCATGTTCCTCCATTATTATTATTCACATTTGATAAGCCCCTCCCTTCTACCCATCTCTCTGCTCCTCAACCACTATCATCATATAATCCAACTCTAGCATATGCTATATTTTTCCATGTCTGTATACAGTGAGAATCTTGGTAGATCACAATTTCCAGTGGGATAAGTATGCCTATCTGGAGGATATTTGACTTTTCTCCTAGTAAGAAGTAGAAAGTCCCCAGAAGTTAAGAAACAAGATATGAGAAAAGGTTAGCATTAATTGAAAATGCATATTCAATAGTCTAAATAACTTAACACTATAAGAAATCATAGCATGGCTTGCTTTTGTATGGTTCTTATTCATTTAATACTATAAAATGGATATTGGTTTGCAAAGATATTCAGTGATTTTACTGATGTTCTTTGTTTCAGGTGGTGAAAGAAAACCTTCCAAACAGAAATAGTACAACTAAGTTTGGAAGCTTCCAAGCCAAATCAAGTAGTCAAGGTAAAAATGCTGCTGCAGGAACATCAGCTGCTGCTCCCTTATTTGGGATATTAAAGCGATCTTCAGCACCATCTAATGTCTGTTCTCGAGATGTTTTGCTTGACCTTCCTAAACCTCTCCTTGCTGATCTTAGAGTTTCAAAGAGGTCCAAGGCAGAAGAGAAAATATAGTTCACTAGATAGTTGATTTTGTTTGTGTTTTCCCTTTTATCTTTTCTCTTTCTCCAGAAATCACGGAAGAGTGTTGTGAGTCATCTGAAAACAGTGAGGAGTGCCAGTCGACATTTTTTGTGTGTGAATAATACTTATTTGAGAAGTGCGGCACCAAAACTGTACTTTTTCAAAGCCAAAATTTAATTAACTCCAATTACTACATTAAAAAAAGAAAGAAAAAGGAAAAGACTCAAATATGTCATTGAATTTTGAGAAAGTTTATACATATTATTCGTTAAAAATTTTACTCATTTATGTCATTTTTGTTTAAGAATGAATTTGGTTTTGCAAAATCAATTCTTACAAGTGGTCAATTATGATTAGGCCATGTTATTAATAAAAATCATTTTTCTAAAGAAAAAGATTCAAATGTGTCACCAAACTTTGAGAAAAAGTTTATATATGTCATCTATTAAAAGTTTGGTTCATTTATGTTATTTCAATTAACAAATATTGAAATGGATTAATCTTGTCGAATGAAAATGACATATATGAACTGAACTTTAAAAGAAGGCAAAAGGCATAAATTCCCCCCTAAACGTATACCCAAAAGTCGTTTACACACTTTAACTAATGGGGTGACCTATTACACACCTTAAGTACATAAAAGTATATTTATTTCCCCCTTTCGTCACCCAACCCAGGACATTATGCCTAGAGTGAGAGCCACTCGCCTCCTAGTTAAGCCACGTAATAAAAGACCCCAATCCGATTCATTTGACCCAAGCCTGTTTCTTTTCACCCAAATCCATTTTATTTTACCTTAGTCTATTTATTTCACCCACCCGTTTCCTTTCTCTAAGAACACCAAAACCTAATAAAAAAAATACATTTGTAAATCCTAATTTTAGCTAAAAGATTTCTTCGATTTTGTGGTGTTTTTGAAGCATCCTTGTAGTTTTAACCATCTAATCAAGTTTTCACTGTTATATTTGAAGAACATTGGTGTGTTGTCGATTGAGGTGTTCATCATTTGGTGGAAGCAAATCGGTGGTTACTAGGGTTTGGTGGGTACAATCGAGGCGTTCATCGTTCATAGTTTGTTGTCTTCTCCATATCTGAAAGGTCAGTCAAACTATTTCTAGGGTTACTTCATAGTTCATACTTTTAGCTTAGGGTTATTTCGTCTTTACTTTTTTTTCAAGTTTACTGTATGTCGTCTTTCATTCACATGATTCCCCTTTGTTGTTGTATGAATTTTGTCGTTGTATATGTTTTGTCGTTGTTGTTGAGGGTCAACTGATAACATTATTTTTAGGTTAAAATGTCTTTTGAATTGATTACTTTGAGATTTTATCACGGTGGTGTTATTAAGATTGGAAAAAGGGATACAAGGGGAAACCATATCATGGTGGAGGAGTTTATGAGTTTTTAGATGTTGATATAGATAGGTTATCTTATTTTGAATTGAGAGATTGTCTGAAAGAGTTGGGGTATGAACCTGGACAATGTGTGTTGTATGTGAAACTTTCTAGAAGTACTGCTATGTTAGAAATCAAATCTAACTATGATACTACTTTAATTGCTGAGTGTTTGAGTCATGGAGATATTTTGGACTGTTTTGTGTGTCACTTTGTTGCTGATCCAGTTTTGGTCCCACCTTTATTGGAATATGGGGAAAGTGGAGTAGGTGAGGGAGCATCTCAAAACAGTGGGCCTAAAACATCTTTTGATGCTGAATTAGAACCAACACATGAGGCCCAAGAAAATGCCTCAAACCTTGCCCCTGCTTATGCCCCTGCCCCTTTCAATTCAAATACATCTTCTCATTTACACTCTTTCACTGCTCCAAATACTCCTCCTCCTACTCATCAAACTCTAACCCCTATCCATCTTTCTACTGATCCAACTCTTGACCTTGTCCATCCATCCTCTGATCCAATTCCTGACCATGTGTCCATCCTTCTAATGAACAAGATTCAGATAGAGAATCATTAAATGAAGGATTTAATGGGAGTGATGTAGATGATGAACTAAGAAGTTTTAGGGAGGAAAAGAGTAAAAGAAAGAGAAGGAAAAGGGGAGAAAGAGCTCCATTGCCTGATCATGTCAAGTTAGGAACAGAAAAAAAGGGCCAGATGCTGGGTATGATGAATCTACAGGTGGTAATAGAAATAACTTAGAAGGCAAGTTAGCTGGTGATGAGCCTTATTATCCCTCAGATGAAGCTGCCAGTTTTGAAACAGATCCAGATGCTTTCAGTGATGATGAAGAAGAGGTCCAACAAAGAGAGAGTTAAGCCAAGAAGGAGAAAGAAGGTGAATAGAGTTGTATTTGAT
>NW_006239310.1:257580-259220 GCF_000226075.1 Solanum tuberosum | reverse complement strand
TTGATTTATTTCATGTCTTGAATGCCATTTATTTATAAATGTCTTAGTTTCTTAGTTTTATGTCTTGAATTTTCTTATAGGGTCTTGAAATTGCCATAACTGATCATTTGCCAAATGTTGAGCATAGAATGTGTGCTAGACACATCCTTGCTAACTGGTCAAAGAGATGGAGAGGTCTTGAGAGAAAGAAATGTTTCTGGAGGTGTGCAAGGTCTACTTTTGAGGCTGAGTTAAAGGATAACATTAGTTATATGAAAAGGTTGGGTAATAATATAGTTGATCATTTGTTGTATTATAATCCTGAAAGATGGAGCAAGCTTTACTTCAATTTTACCTCAAAATGTGATGTTGTAGACAATAACATGGCTGAATGTTTCAATTCATGGATATTAGCAGCAAGGCATAAGACTATAATTACAATGCTTGAAGAAATTAGGGTGAAAATGATGAAAAAAATAGGGCAGATGAGAGAGTTTTGAAATACTTGGATCTGTGACATTTCTCTAATGGAAATGAAGGTTCTACAAGATAACACAACTAAGTCTATGAAATGCAGCATTGAATGGAATTCAGATACAGGGTATGAGGTACTTCATGGACTATACAGACATGTAGTAGATATTCAAAGACAAATATGTAGTTGTAGAGCATAGATGTTGAAAGGCATACCATGTCCTCATGCAATAGTTGCTCTTCACCATAGGAAATTGGATCCAATCAACGACATTTCTCATTGGTATAATAGAGAAACATACATGAAGACATACAACTACTTCATTCAGCTAGTTATGAATCTGAAAATGTGGCCAGAATCACAAAACATCTCTGTGATACCACCTCATGTTAGGAAGATGCCAGGAAGGCCTGGCAAGAAAAGGAAGAAAGAGCAAGGTGAAACCAGTAAAACTGGAAAATTATCCAAAAGAGGGATTGAGATGTCATGCAACCCTTGTTGGACCAAGTTCAAGACCTCCTTCTGGCCCTGCTGCTGCACCAACATCAACACAAACTGTTGGCCCTGCTGCTGCACCAACATCAAACACAAATTGCTGGCCTTGCTGCTGCACCAACATCAACACAAATTGCTGGCCCAAGAGCAACACCTAATGCTCCAACTGGAAGAGGAAGGGGTAGACCAAAAGGGTACAATAGAAAAAGTGATATAGTTTCCTTTATTTACTTCATGTATAAGTTTTAAATAAGTTGCTTTACTGAATATTTTGTTATTTTTTAGGGTAGTGTTGCTAGCAGAACAAGAATGGTTGGAATGGGTGTACACACACAAAGTTTTGCTACTATTATTAATATAAGTTCCCTATTTCTATACTTAAATATCATTTATTATTTTTTCTTTAATCACAAATTAAGATTATTTATATTCATTTGAACAGCCTGGAATGCCTAGTGAAAGATTTAGAAATGTGAAGTCTTCAGCAGTTGTCACTGGAGATCTTGGACATAAACCACCATGTGGTGTGAAATGGAAGGGAAAACAAGCTATGACCTCAAGCCAACTTGAAGAGATAAGGAGAAGAAAACAAATGGAGACTAGGTCTAAGGCTATACATTTGAGCCTAGAGAGCTCTAATGCAATCTAACTTGTTTTGGTAGATTTTTGTTGGTAATGCAATGTAGACATT
>NW_006239310.1:257019-257348 GCF_000226075.1 Solanum tuberosum | reverse complement strand
TCTGTGTTTATGGAGGGCAATAAGTGACTACTTAAGCAGTGGCTACACAAACGTATAGTTTAGACAGTTGAGCAGATAGTTGTACACACTAAATATATAGTTTATGACCAAATACAAAAGGCAATACTTGCAACAATAAATGAGACAAATTAAGCTAAGGGAAGCTTTGTAAATTCTTTTCATTACATAAAAGCCTTACAAGTTCAACACAATATTGCAAATTTTTGGTACAATAAGAGATCATGACAATTTCCTTGAATGCCTTGTTGGACCAAGTTCAAGACCTCCTTCTGGCCCTGCTGCTGCACCAACATCAACACAAACTGTTG
>NW_006239310.1:256450-257012 GCF_000226075.1 Solanum tuberosum | reverse complement strand
CAAACACACAACAGAGCAATCCAAAGTTGTTTCTCCCTTTTCTTGGACTTGGCCAATTTGTTTTTCCATTTCTTTTCAGCTGCTTTCATCTTCTTCAAATCATCATCAAATTTGTCCATTTTTGACTCTTTCTTGTTCATATCTATTTTAGGGTACAATAGAAAAAGTGATATAGTTTCCTTTATTTACTTCATGTATAAGTTTTAAATAAGTTGCTTTACTGAATATTTTGTTATTTTTTAGGGTAGTGTTGCTAGCAGAACAAGAATGGTTGGAATGGGTGCACTACACACACAAAGTGGTGCTACTATTATTAATGTAAGTTCCCTATTTCTATACTTAAATATCATTTATTATTTTTTCTTTAATCACAAATTAAGATTATTTATATTCATTTGAACAGCCTGGAATGCCTAGTGAAAGATTTAGAAATGTGAAGTCTTCAGCAGTTGTCACTGGAGATCTTGGACATAAACCACCATGTGGTGTGAAATGGAAGGGAAAACAAGCTATGGCCTCAAGCCAACTTGAAGAGATGAGGGGAAGAAAACAAATGGAGACT